>NW_015506279.1:167784-170582 GCF_001515645.1 Sinocyclocheilus grahami
ACAAAGCTCATCGGTCTGAAAAGCGAGGTGTGCTCTGATTGGCCAGCTATCCAGTGCATTGTGATTGGCTGAATACCTCAAGCGTGTGACGGAAATGTTACGTCCCTTACCATATTGTGATGCCCTGTCCAACCAGAGCGATGAGACAAAAACATTAAAACCCATTATAAACGAGGCATTTGTTGCATCCAGTGGGCATCCAGCGGGCTTGCGGCAACCACATGTGACGACCCCGGGTTGGACTCCGCTTCGTCCACGGTGAAAGCCGATCCGGCGATCCACAGAGCGAAGTTGATGTATTTCGTCAGCGACCAGCACGGATCAGCTCTAGGCATGACGAAGCGGATATCGTCCTCTTTTGGAAGGCCAAACAAAGTAGTTTCGCTTTCACAACGAAACACAGCATCTTCACGACATGGCAGCAACAATACTACAGCGAGAATAAAAGTTACGCCTTCTTTCTTTGGGTGAACATTTGGGCGGCGTTATGCAAATCTTCCCACATTGTGACGTAGACATGTTGGGGGCATGTTAGAACGAGACGTTTTAGGTAGGCGTGGTTGACTCTTAACTTTTATAAAGAATATCTCTTTGGATTTGAGACTTTAGTCTTTGCAACTTTACAGATCTTCTTTATGCACCAAGAGTTTGTAACACTCCAAAGAGAAAGGAAAAATTTTAATCGCATCATATGACCCCTTTAATAATGGCAGTGTATGGGGTTTAAGATTTTGAAGCCCAGAAAAACTGCATCCATACATCATAAAAAATTGCTCCACATGGCTACGGGGAGTTAATAGAGGCCTTCTGAAGTGAACCAATGCATTTGTGTAAAATAAACATCCTTATTTAAAACTTTATAAACTCTCTGGCTTCCACTAACTGTCGTACAGGCATTCACAAGAGTGGCACTCCAGTGGATGACAGGTGTAGCGTAATTCCACGTTCCAGACAAGGTCGGAAGTAGGAACATCCGAGTTGAAATATCCCACTTCCAACCTCAGTGAGTTCCAGTCATTATCATATCACTTTTATAAAATGTCGCTATGACACAACGAGAGCATTTCCTGTTTTTGTGTCAATTATGGCAAAAACAGAAAAAAAAATGAACATAAAATGCTGCTGTTCATTTTGAAAACAGCTGATGAAAAGCAAAACTTAAGGTATAATTTTATTAAGTTAACGTATAATGTTTGACACAAGGTAGCTCCACATTATGCTTGTTGAAAGCAGTGATGTCAAATGACGCATCTCACTGAAGTCGGGTTTGATCGATCCTCCCCGAGTTCACAGGTCATATGTCCGACTTCAAGTGGCCTTTTTTTAGATGTTATATGCAAGTAGGAGGTGGAAAAAAATCAGAATTTAGAGTTGTCTGGAACGCAGCATAAGCTCCGGTGAGACTATGATAGCCTCATGAGAACGAAGTTTTGCTTAAAGCAAAGGAAAATCAGTCTACTCTTGGCTTATATCAAAATCATTTTTTAATAAAACTCAGATTGTATTTGTCTGAAAGAAGAAAGTCATATACACCTAGGATGGCTTGAGTAAATCATAGGGTAATTGGGTGAACTATCCCTTTAAATAATGAAGAAAACAGGTAATGGTGAATATACTGTATGTAATATAGTGCACTGTGCATCTAATTAGCAAAATGCTCCTAACTAAAGATTGTTTTTCCAATTTACTAGTTTTATTAGTATTAATTTACTAGTTGTTGACACTGAATGGCTTTCCTGGGGTAAATGTAACATTACATTATTTACAAGCTATTTTATTGATAGCTTTCCACAGTTGAAACACTGATTAATTATACGTATATTTTAGTAAATGGTTCTTTCAACTGATACCTTCTGATTTTCATTCATGTTTATTTTGTGCTATAACTAGTAGCAAAGAGGAAGAGATGATTGGTTCACGTGCACTTTGGACAAGTGTTGCCAAAAAGAAAGAAAGAAAGAAAAATCAACATTTATTGTTTGAATTTCATCTATGAAACTGACAGAATTCGAAAGCACACGATTTGTTTCATATCAAAGTTAACAAAGTACAATGCATATTACAATTACTGGATGGTAAGCACACTAAAACAAATTTATAGTTACAGTTTGTTCATACATCACCTGATAACTGCAGCGACTAAAATACCTCAGTTAATCCAAATGAAGAAGGATCAAAACCAAGAATAATAAAACAAAAAAAATTAAAAGCTCAAATTTTTGCTGAATATTTCTGGTTGATGAAATTTCTGTGCTTCGCTACTTTTAAAATGTTTTAGAACAAGGACTGTCATTCAAATTGAAGTGGTCCGCCCATGACAATAGTCCTATTTACAACTAGAATAAAAAGTGCAATCCAAATCAACCTTTAGTTTCTGTTCAAAGAACACTGAATATTGAGTAATGTATTCCAATTACTACACACTGTATAAACGTAAATACAATTCCCCTTGGAATTGCTCCACAACTCACAATTACCTAATTATACTGATAACAAATATATAGTCTGACACATCCCACAGGGTTTTACCAAGAATACAGACAGGGCAATCACTATTTGGCCTAAATAAACTCCAGCCTACATGTTCATATAGTTGAGTGGTTGATGCAAATATAAGTGTGGTTTGTGTAGTAAAGACCATGCATGCATTTGTGTATATTGCTTTTTTGTCCACATTAACCTATGTTTGTACTAAATCAGACAGGTAGGATAAAGCAGAGTCAGAACCACTACTTGAAGCAGAAAATGCCAATGAAGATCACTATGTTTAAAATGTTAGGGGGGGGGGGGGGGGTTTT
>NW_015506279.1:170868-196506 GCF_001515645.1 Sinocyclocheilus grahami
AGGGGGCGGAGGGAGGGGGGGGGGGGGGGATTTCTCAGTAGTGAACAGAGATTACATAAAAATTTACTGTGATATTAAAAAGTAACATGCTAGCATGGGGACCAAACGTTTGTTTAAAATGCTAATAAGCTTATAAAATAGTATTGAACTGAATTACTTGGTATATTGTTCATTATTCTGCTACCTGTATTTGACTAAAATCTTAGAAAAAATGTGAATAAATTGTACCATAGGAGTAATTTGCGGGTGGGACAAGTCCCCACCACTTTTTGCCAGGGTCAATATTGTCCCTACCACTTTTTGAAAGTAATTGAAAAATATATTGCGGAAGGTAGGCTATGTGTTAAAGGGAAAACAAGATCAACAAATCATTCTTCATAATCTAATTAGGGTGATAAAAAAAAACTTTTGACTCCTTACGCCTGCATAACTCGTGTAGTGCAATAACGACGTGATTTGCAGCTGTCGCACTTTTCGTAATGTCATTAGGCTATAGCATTTTATTTAAAAAATGGAGAGCTTCCTTGTGCTAAGTATAGGCCTGCCCTCTACTAAAGATTTGTCTAGTCAACTAGTCGCACGTTATATTAAATTGATTAATATAATAATATATTAATTATTAAATATATAATTTATAAGCGCCATGCATACTTCAATATAGGCTATAGGCAGACGTATTTGGCGTTCAAGCTCGCGCATAAAGCAATTGCCTCAAAGCACCGGCAAAGTGATTATGAACGTGTCGGGGGAAAAGAAGACATTTTAATTATTTATTAATAAACTAGTGCTTTCTGAGTCGCCATCTCCACATGGACGTGCCTTTAATAGAAATGCACCTTTTCATACCGACTACAAAATTAAAGAATATTACAAAATCGAATGGGCAACTTTTCCTTATATTTATTTTATTATTCATATAAAAATTATAATACCTGTTTTGGTTATATTTATTATTAATTGCAGAAGGTGCGCTCAGCAAAAATGACGCGAATATTGATGGTTTTCACACTTAAGTCAAGTAAAAGACCGCTTCTTAAACCAGAGAAGGTTTTTTCGAGTTAAATTTCGAGTTAAAAAGTCATAATTGAGAGATATAAACTGGCAATTGCGAGAAAAAAAGTCAGAATTGCGAGTTTTTATCTCGCAATTGTGACTTTATGTCTCGCAATTCTGACTATAACTCGCAATTGCGAGTTTATATCTCACAATTCTGTGAAAAAAGTCAGAATTGTGAGATAAAAAGTTGCAATTACCTTTTTTTTAATTTTTTTTATTCAGTGGCAGAAACGGCTTCCATACCATATGCTCTTTTTTTTTGATTCCTCAGTGTTTGCTAAACGTTCTGTAATTTATTAGTCATTATATAGCCTAACACAGCGTGTAGGCCTATGCCATGCCTCATCTTATTCGTTTTTGTTAATAACGTTTTGTAAGCTAGTTTGTCATTGAATACTGTTTTATTGTTGTTGTGCATTTTAATTAAAAATAATGAATCCATCTTTTTTTTTTTTGTCTTAAAAGGTGAAAGGTCTATAGATGTAAGCAAAACAGACAATTATATTTCATTGTAAAACCTGACAAGATCGTGAAATCGAAAATGTGAAAGCATCCGAAGCCGGCTTATAACATGTCAAAAGAGGAACTCCCGTTCACAAAATTCAAATCACAAATAATACTACTGATGAAAAAGAACGGGTTGAATGTTAAATACTTTCGTTTCCATATAACTATAAACAACGATAAAAGTTCATCAGCGTGCATTGATTAACAGCATGTTGTAAGGCAAAAAAACCAAAAAGGTGCTTGTGCAACCAACTGAGAAAGTTAATGGCAAGAGAGCGAGCAGTGGGAAGAATGATTGCCCAGCTCCCTCTGTCAGTGATCTAGCACCCCCTCAGCACCTGCGTTCAAAATTCTCTGGAGCCGCACCTGGTACATCGATGTATTTTTGAAAAGCAAAAATTAAGTTTGTCCAACTCTAAACCCAGTCCCCAAGTAAATTAGGTTATTAAATACAAAACTAGCAAAACGAGTTGCGCGGTGTCCCCACCACTTTTCAAAGCAAAGTTACGCCACTGAATTGTACCTTTTGGGCTACAGCAGCCTGTCACTGGGGCAGTATCTTCAATACCTTTGTACGTTATTTACCCTTAAAAGTATTAAGGGTGCACATGTACGTTTTAGTGATAGATAAGGTACAAAGTTGTCCTTTTAATGGTAATGCCCCAGTGACAAGCTTGTTAATATAAACAATTATTATATAATACAAATCTAAATTTGTATACGTTTTGCACTTTTTTCCCGACAGCATAGATAACTAGCATACTTTTTCAGATAGTGAATTTATTTCACTTGATTCATTTCCTATATTAATACATTAAGACTTGTTTTAAGCATTAATCAAACACATTTTCTAAGTCTATGCTTAAAAGGGGGGAAACACATATTTTACCAGTAGGGTAAAAATAATCATTCAAGATATTTTCTTTTCTTTTTTCTTTGTTTTATTATTTTATTAGATTTTTTTGGTCCGTATAAAGGTTCAAATGCCCTTGAAAACCAATTCCAGCGGGCAAATATTGCCCTGTATCATTAGTTACATTTCTGACCAGACTGATCAGTTTACCAAATGACTTGCAGCGTGTTATAGTTTATGCCTGACTCATATGAAAGAAAATGTAATTTATTTGATTGAACTATTTGTGGCGTAATAACATGCCATATAGGTTTCTCAAGCAAGATCATCTTAAGGAAAATATCAATTTCTTTTACATTTTACAAACTGCAATTGAACATAAAAATATAAGTGACACTTACATTGTTATATCCTGGGTACGCCATACTTAATGATCGCACTTGCGAATAGAAGCGACCTAAAAATGAATCTTATGGGAAAGTTTTGGTGCAATCTCTTCCGTACTTGAACTGTAACAGGAAGTGATTGGATGACGTCATTAGGGTAGGAAGGGTGACTGACAGCGATATGAGTTTAATCTGACGTCATAAAAATGTCTATATTTACTATGGAGAGCGTGTTTTGGATCAGCTAGCTCTAAAACAAAACCAAGCGTACAGAAGCACGGAAGTCTTCTGGCTATTTGACTGATAACCTTTGTGGCCAATGATATTGTGCTTGCATGTTTACTTAGGCTACACGTTGGCTCATCATGAAAATATTAGTTACGCCCAAAATGATCACAGACGTAGTTACTGGTAATTAACCTAATAGAGTTACTCTCGTTGACGTAAAACTCTGTGTTCAGTGACGTGCGTGCTTATATAACATCAACCTGTAATTTACCTAACAAACCACCAGTCGGCGCTATTACACTAAAAGTAACCAGCAGCTCATTTACTGTTGACTCAACCCAGCCACCAGACTTTTTGGAGGTCAGTATTGGGCAGTGCCGCTTCCTTCCATTCAGGATGTTTTCGAGGCGTCGGATTTTGACGCCATAACTCAGCTCTTAAAAAAATTAATAAAGGATGTTTATTGGCATCTGCGGTTCCATGAAGAACGTTTAACATCCATGGAAACTTTACAGTGCACAAAAGGTTATTTAAATTGGGGGGGTTGCATTCTGTAGATTATTCAAATGTTCTTCACACTCAGAAAATAATGTTTTTTTTAATAACTGTAAATCGAAAGTGTACTTTGGGGAGCCCAAAATGGTTCTTTTATAGATTTGCTGTTGCTCTTATTATTTAAGAACTACATTCAAATTGCGTTGACATCATTTTTTATTCTTTACAGAAGTCTTATGTTCCAGTTGACACCACCAACACACTGTAAAAGCTGTTGATTTATGTAAGCAATATCACATGTGCAGGAGTGTGATGGTACTGAATATCTGCAGGGCTGCAGCCTGTGCCACAGAAAATCACATCTGCTATTAAGCACAATTGTGAGTGTGATATTCCTCTTATACAACAGTTCTATAGACGAGTAATTGATAGAAAGTAATCAGCACTGTTCACGTACTGTGCTCTGGAATGGCATGAGCACAGATGAACTGAGCGAAACAAATACTGAAACATCCTAGTGCTGTTATACTACATATAACCATTCTTAGACTGCCACTTGGCCAATCAAATTTGAGAAGTGGAACTGTTGTATAACAGTAAATATGGTACTCAGTCCCTAAAACAGAATAATACTTTTTAGGTATATGTAATTTTGATGTAGTCTTGCACCAACAAATTTAACCTTTATTCCTTGAATCAGCTTGAGTTCCTTTATGATGATCAGATTATATGACATCTTAATAACTCTTCAGCTCTTTGGCTCCAGGAAACAAGGTCACCAGTAGGATTAAGACTAACTCTGCTAAAGAAGAGAGCAGAGGAGAAAGAGAATGAGCGTCACTTGGTTATGCAATACCCTGTAACTTTGCATCGCCTCGTTACACAGGCTTTGCTGGGTTACAGTTTTAGCGGTCAAACTGAGAGGCTCCAGGAAAGATCACAGTCCCACGTGAATGAGATTCCTTAATGTGCCACACCCCTTACAAAAAAAATCCTGCAGGAATCCTGTAGGATTTTGGTTTTATGTGCAGGGATCCTGCAGGACTGGATAAAAATCCCACAGGACAGGGCACATTCCTGCAGGAGTCATGTAGGGTTGTTCCTGTATGACTTGTTCTTTGTGCAGGGATCCTGCAGGATCCTGTATGACTGAATAAAAATCCTACAGGACAGGGTATATTCCTGCAGGAGTCCTGTAGGGTTGTTCGTGTATGACTGTGTTATGTCCTGCAGGAATCTAACACTCCTGCAGGATTTCTTATGTACTTACAGGATTCCTGTAAGTATGTCCACTGACGTCCTGTAGGATTGTGTAACATCCTACAGAAATGGTACGATTCCTGCAGGATGTAAAATGCATGGTTTTGCTGGAATGCTAATGTTTTTTTTCTGATAGATATCAGGAACCTCATTAGTAGTCCTGCTGTTACATTACAAAGGATTTTCAAATACTGAATAGTCAAAATGTAAAGGCTGAAACAGACTGCACAATTTTTTTTCCCATTTTAACAGATTTTATAACACTAGGCCATCATACTCATACATTGTAAATTGTTACAGAAAAAAACTGTGCATTGTACACTGAAGAACTGAAGGTCACACACTACCAAACTTTCCAGTTGCTCAGAACCAGGGTTGCCCACCCAATTGCTATTTAAAACTAGCCCAATCGCATTTCGAGGGGGGTCCCCCGTTAAAAATTGCGTTCTGGAGGGGGTGGGGTGGGGTTAAAATACACATTTTCTGGTGGGGTTCCCGGTATGATTCGCATTTCAGGGGCTAAATATCGCATTGTTGGGGTCGCTTCAAAAAACAAACAGCGGCTACAGTGTTAAAGGGTTAGTTCACCAAAAATTTTAATTCTGTCATTAATTACTCACCCTCATGTCGTTTCAAACCCGTAAGACCTTCGTTCATCTTCGGAACACAAATTAAGATATTTTTGATGGAATCTGAAAGCTGTCTGACCCTGCATAGACAGCAACGCAACTGAAATGTTCCCAAGTCCAGAAACGTAGCAAGGAGATCAGTAAAATACTCCATGTGACATCAGGGGTTCAACCGTAATTATACGAAGCTATACGCACCAAAAAATATTTATAAAAAAATAACGACTTTATACAATTCGTCTCCTCCGCATCACCCTGGTGCCATTTTGGAGAATATCCGCTGGACGTAAAACAATGTATGCTGTTACGTTTCTGGACTTGGGAACATTTCAGTTGCGTTGTTGTCTATGCAGGGTCAGACAGCCCACAGATTCCATCAAAAATATCTTCATTTGTGTTCCGAAGATAAACGAAGGTCTTAAGGGTTTGAAACGACATGAGGGTGAGTAATTAATGACAGAATTTTCATTTTTGGGTGAACTAACCCTTTAAAGTAGCCCAATTCCGCGAAAACCGCTGACTTGGCAACACTGTTCCAAACACAACAAATTAACCCAAAAATCTAAATTTGCTGAAAATGTACTAATTCTCAGGCCATCCAAGATGAGTTTCTTCATCAGAATAGATTTAGAAATTTTACCTTGTCCAAGTTAAGTTATTAAACACATAGGAAAAAAAAAATCCAAGAACCACCATATCCGTTTATGGATGTTTATTTATCCTGTACCTTATAGTTTAGAAAATACAGACCTGTAATTGTACACCAAAACTGTACTTGAAAATTCTTAAAAGAAATTGTCTTCAAAAGACAATGAAAAAGACAATTTTATCCACAGAACTAGAGGTCTGTTGTACCAGTACAGACAAATAAGGTTGACAGTGAAGGTGGAAAGAGCCTCTTGCCATGCTTGTTTACTACTGAGTAGAGATCAGACAGCCTCCCTATAATCCTTTGGTAAACAGTTAAAGGTCGCACAAGCATGACTGATCCTGGATCAGGCATTTCAGCCTTGATTTTCCCCTATATCAAGAGCTGGTTTGCAATTTCACACACACACACACACACACACTACACAAAAAGAACAGATTAAGTGATAAAAGTCTGTTGTACAGCTTATACAATGCAATTTAATTCAGCTTTTGCAAAAATATATTCATAATATACATAGATTTCACTTTTCAATTCCCTTACCCTATTTTTGTCCATTTTACCCCACCCCGTATCCAAAAAAAAAATCACATTACAAAAGCAATTGAAATAACTATTTCTGAACAGTTATAAAGCATTTCTCTTGGCCAGCTGGAGAAAAATTTTGCATTTTTCCAGATTATAATCAAAGCTATATACACTCTGATAATGACAACAGCCTGAGGTGCATCATTATGCATTGTCAGAAGTTGTTACAAATCTCACTAGCAGAGCATTGAAAAAAGACACCAGGTCCGATACACAAAGAAAGCGGTGCACAAAAGCCATATTTTAAAATATACACTTATTTATATATATATATATAAAATCATAGGTTATTCTGGAAAATACTGTTGTGTCCCTTTAAGTTTTGTTGTTTGTAATTAAAAAAAAAATTCCATCTTGGAACCTGTGTAGTAACAAACAATAAAAGTGTGGCAAGAAAGTCTAGAGACTTGTCAGCAGGCGCTACAGGTTCCTCATTGGAGCGATTACAATTTGACACAAGCTGCATTTGGAGTGTGAGGATACATTTTTAGAGTTCTTCTGGTCTGCCCATCAGTGGTGAAACAGTTCAGAAAGTGTAATTTTCAGGAAAGGACGGCCCCGCTAAGCACTGGTCCCTGGCATAGCCTGGATACGGGACACTGTTATTCTCATCAAAATGTGAGAGCGGAACAGTGTCGTCCTCTGGAACCTGCAGCCCATCAGGGTCTGCTTTCAGACTGGGCCTCTGGTTATCAGTGAATGCCATGGAGAAGAGCGCATCGGGATCACACACAAACTTATACACGTACCGCTCTCCAGCAACCTGCATATGAACGAGAGAAAGAGATATGTCTTAGAAACTTATTTGAGAAAAGCTGATATGTTTTAATGGGGTAGCTCTGACTAACTACAGATAATGAGGGAACTATGATAAAGGGATTGAAAGAAGAAAAATGACATTGGAACGGGAACGTGCCTTTACCTTCTGCATGATGCCCTTCTCATAGTAGTAGCGCAGGGAGCGGCTCAGTTTGTCATAATTCATCGCAGGCCTGTTCTTCTGGATGCCCCAACGGCGAGCAACCTTTTTAAAAAAGGGTGAATTAATTCTGCTTGTTGGCTAAATAAATTGGATATAAAGCCATTTGCTTTCATAACACACTGACCTCCTCTGGTTCAATGAGTTTAAACTCCAGCCCACGGCCAGTCCAAGCGATGAAGTGGCTGTTGGATGGGTCTTCCAGCAGAGTGACCAGGAACTGCCAGAGTTGCAGAGACCCCCTTCGTTGATACGGAGGACCCTCCCGGAAAACTCCACCCTCCTGCTTCAGCTTTCCCTCCAGGCGGTCTGGCACTACACATGTATCATCATAATACAGATGGGATTCTCCGTCATACCCAAAACCTACAATTGGCAGCCAGGGAAAAAAAAAGTGAATTTAATATGGACATAAGACTAATTAAAAGTCGTTTATTAATAAATCATCTGCACCTGAAGGAAGTAGATGTAGATGAAACTAAACTGACAAAAGGTCTTACCCTCGCTGGCGCCATAGAAGTTTGCTGATTTGCCAAATGATGACTGGCAGTTCTGCACTTCTGCAAGACAATTGAGAAAAATAATACAGTCAGATTAAAATAATAAATTAAATAAAACAGTATAATAAAAAGTTTGAGTTCAAGCTCATCAGAATTTTTTTTATTATAAAATCTCTTTAAAAGTAATAAAAACTATACAATATAATAAAGTTTGAAAGTAAATAAAAAAAAAAAGTTTGAAATTTTGTTTCACACTAATGGTACAGTCACATATACTGTTGTCAGGTGATTTTTTGCTGCCAATAAGAGTCATTTCAAAAGGAATTTGTGCTGGAATTTCATTTGAGTGCAAATGATTTATTTCCACAAATTCTCCATGTTGACCAACAGAAAGTGACAGTGTAAGCTGTGCTTTATTCATCACTACACTATTAAAAATTGACCTTTTGCCTTTGAAATTTCACCATTATGACAATTTTACAGCCAATGTTACTTATTTTACAGCAACTCGTTAATGGTACATTCACACGGGGCTCGTGGCAGAAGTTGAAAACTTTTCAACTTTTCAAGTGCCAATGCAGGCGTCAGCCAATCAGATCGCCTTATGCAAATACCCAGGTGCAGACAATCGCATTCATGCAAAACCAGAAAACTAATGTGATTGGCTGTTGTCACTATGACGGTCGCGTCAGCACCAAGCTTCAGAAACGCCCTCCATCAAGCATCGATGCACCGTGTGAATGTACCGCAAGAGATTTACACCTACCTGAGTCATAGCTGAAGTCTCTGGGCTCCTGTTTGATTGACATTTGGTGGAACAACGGTGCACGAGGAGGTCCCATGTTTTGCAAACCCTGCTCATTGTAACAGGGATCCACCATTTCCTTTTTGAATCCCTGGGGAGGTATTGGCACTAACGGCTCTGACATGTGGCGCTGATAAGGGGGGCGGCCGTGTCGGGGAAAATGGCCACGGGCCTGGGGGGGATAAGGTGTCTGACAGCGGCCATCGGACTGCGGGAATGGCAGACAGGGCTCAGAAAGCTGACGATGGAACCTAACGAAATAGAAAGGCAAAAGATGAGAAATTACGTTGAGATGGCATTATTCACAACACCAAGGGCATCTGAGATCATTAGTGTCATGTCAAAGGGATAAGTCTGGTGGTAAAGCTCTTTTTTAAACCTGGAGACTTGAAAGGGATAAATATATAACTGCTTTCCAGGTCAGTGTGGTGTCTTTAACAAGATAATACCAATGAAAGGCTCAACCTGAGCTGATTACAGCACTTTCAACAGGCACGAGCAACTCAAGCAGGAGGTAAAGATAGAAATTAGGTTAGAAAATGATCACCGTGACCCAAAAAGTAACTATGAAGTTCCGGGATCAAATACATCTCGTCATATATCCATACCTGTGGTCTGTGTTGTAGGAGGCATCTGGGTGATTGACAGGTGGGCAGGGCACAGCAAAAGGTGGGTTCTGACTGTGGAGTGGAGTCTGTGCTCTCTGATGTGGAGGTGTGGAGCTGTGGTTGGGACCAGGTAATAGTGGCGGGCCTTGTGTCGGAGTCTGGGCTGGTGGCATCACTCTTTTTTGCACAGGGTGTGTTGCTGTGCTGGTGGAGGAGCCAAAGGGTGATGCCGGTGTAGAAGGAGGAGTGAGTGGCTTGTTAAAAGTAAATGGCTTCCTGTCGAAGGCACTAAAATTAAATGACAAAATAGAAATAAATATGATTCAGTGAGAAGGAGTGAGAGAAAAATGGAGAAGGAAAGGATAAAGAAATGTATACCTGTAGTTATATAGGCACTTTTCTCCATATGGAGACAGTCTATGCTCTTGTCCACACGGGGAAAACTCTCTGCTTGGGCTCAGTTCCCGCTTTACTTTTGTTTGAGGGGGTCCATGGAACATCACTAGAGAGAAAAAAAAAGTGTTACATTTTAAAGTCTCAAAAATACTAACAAAAACACAGTTCTTTAATTTGGAACCTACACTACTGGTCAAAAGTTTGAAATTCTGAGTTTCGTAACGATACGTCAATGTGTTCATAAAGGATGACATGGGAAAAATGGATCTGGTTCGACTCAGCATGCTCCACCGAATCTAAAGTGTTTTGTGATTTTTGGCCAAACCATTCAGAAGTTATAAGCAAAAATAGCCATTTTTCATATCTCCTGAACACTACGTGGCACAGTGCCGAAACACTGCAGGTAGCCTCAGGTCATGCTTGTTATAACACACACCAAGTTTGGTCTCAATACGCCAAACCATTGCGGAGGTATAGCCTCAGATCCATTTTTGTGCACTTTTCATAGAATTCGTTTGCGCGTTATTCGAGAACGGTTTGATGAATCAACTTGAATTCCATTACTTTTTTGCCAGCATGGTCAGAAGATGATCTGAGCCAATTTTGGCGAAAATCAGACAAACCGTCTAGGATGAGTTCGAAAAAGTAGGTTTTATGAACTATTAAAAATAGCGAAAAAACTAAACCTTACGATTTTTTAATTTTGGTGAATTCATTCTAAAATAAAAAAAACTAAACCTTACGATTAAAAAAAAAAACTAAACCTTACGGTTCAAAAGTTATTAGCATAAACATGAGTGAAACTTCATGAGTGAAAAAAAGAGTTTGAGTTAGAAACTCCAAATTTGCTATGGTTAATGTTGAGACTGTCGTCTATCAGTGTGCCAAATTTCAAAACTTTCCCGCAAGCGGTTCTATGGGCTGCCATAAACTCAAGAGTGGAATAATAATAATAATAATAAGAAGAAGAATTCTAATGGATACAATTGGCCCCTAATTACTTCAAACTTTTGACCGGTAGCATAACATCATCTGGTGTCAGATGTTTGATGGATATGTAAGTACTGGACTACTAGAACTACTCAGTTTTAAAAGGAGGAGGGGAAAAAGACCTTTCCCTCTAGAAAGGGAGGCTGCTAGTTAGAACTCGCAGACTATCACGTGATTCCTATGGAAAAAGGGCCCCACTGCCCAGCTGTGGTGAAAGAGGGGCCTGTGAGAGCTACAGGCACGATGCCAGATAAGGGGAATTGTGCCAGACAAACACACACATACCCTCTCACACACAATTTCTATGCAAACACATCCATGTGCATTCACCTTCTACAATAAACACCATTGACACCATAGAAAATGCACACAATCAGACTTATTCAGAGCCAAATGGGAAGAAAAACTAACAAGGGAAACAGCCAGAGCACTGTTCACTAGCACATAATAACCAGAGTGTGCGTGCCGAGGATCCAGCCACATTAAAATGTCACCAAGCTGGAGGCTGCCATGAGTTACAGCACCGCAGCGGCAGCCTGGGCCTCACATGTGTGCATGCACACACACACACATCTTAAACTCATGCTAATGAATCTGGTTTGACACAGAAACTTTTGGAATGCAGTGTTTTGAGATTCATTCAATTGGTTTTCTTGGTTTCAAGGAGGAAGGTGCCAGGATTGCTTCTCTAATTCAAAGACAGTTTCTATAATTCATAAAGTCAAGTTCTATAGGTTATACTGCAGGAATATTCAAAGAGCACTCACAGTTATCCGACTGGAAATCTGGAACAAACTGTTCGTCATCAGGTACCTGGGCTGCACATGGAGAGGAAAAACAAAACAATTTAATTTATTTATAAAAAATAAATGAAATATTTAAAGTAACTATAAATAATTTGTATATTTATAAATGCCGTAATGTCTCATCCCGTTTGAATGGGCCCCCAGAGATCAACCACTGGATGATGCATTAACAACCAAGTTGTGTTTTAACAGTAGTTATGAAATATATTCCATAACAATTACTATTCTAGAGCTTAGGACTGTTGCCTTACCTTCTGCTATCCAAATCTCTTGTAGCTGGCTCAGATCTTGAAAGAGCTCTGTGGGACACAAAGATTGATTTGTGAATAAACAGGCTGATTTGTTTGGGCCAGGGTTAAATGGTGTGCTTTAGAGGGATCTGGATGGATTGATTGCATGCTCATTTGTTTACCCTCTGTATCCTGTGCCAACTCAGTGTCAACAAACTTCCTTTTTCGGTCATTGAATGGCCTGCAAGATGGTTCCGGCATGTGAGACTTCTGTAAAAAAAAAAAAAAAAAAAAAGACCAAGATCAAATAATGAAAGTTTGAACAAGTGATCATTGTTCACAGCCATCCAGTTTGGATGGACTTCTGTAGTACAACATTTGAAAGTGAATTAGTCACAAAAGTGAAGAAATTGAGGCATGACGAGTTGAAGCAGAGACTTACACTGGGGGGCACCACAAAAGGGACCTGCTGGTCGTAAAACCCGTCCATGTCACTTGCTTCTCACTGCGGAGTGAGATGCAGCAGGAGGGAAAACGGGAATAAACTGGGAGAAAGGGGGGTGTTATCGTCACCTGTTGGAAGAAGAGCCGAGAAAAGTGGCACTTAGAGAAAGACACACAACGCACTCTGTCAGGATCTGATGCAGCTGTCAGTGAACGTCCCAGGTCCTGACAGTCCAGGACCAACTGTCCCTTTGATCGGTGAAAACTTCAACTAGCCTGTTTGTTTGTGTAACACTCACTCTCATCTCAGATGAATTGTGATGCATTAGTGCAGGACACTTACACTTGCTCACCCTCTCACACAAACCATTTAAGGCTCACGGTACAGATGGGGGTCCTTACATAACCATACAGTGCCATCTGTTGCCCATGAGACTACCCAAGACTCCATACTCGGAGTCTAAATGAAATTAATAATTTAGAAAAGGAAAAAAAAATTAACCAGCTTAATCTCTTAAAACAAATAAGGTTCAGATTGAAACAGTGGAAAGGCAGGAATAAAATAACGAAGCCTAAATTCATCATCTCACACACGTGTGTTTATTTTCCCTGACGCAAGTTTTCAGGCCATAAAATCGTATTACAGTCGCGAGGCCAAGAAAACCTCTCCGGACCAAGAACTAATTAAGCATCCATCGCTTACCATTATTGCTTCCTGAAGCTTATCAGACCTTTATAAAACAGGAGGAACGTGCGTCTGCACATTTCATGCTGAAAATGAAGAGTTTGTGCTTTTAAAGGTTTTATTGGCGATAATAAAGGCTGCCAGCGGAAACTATAGCTGTTAAATAAGTAAATCGCGATTATAGCATTACAACAGCGAGTTAACAGGTATATGAACGAGTTCAAGAAGTTCAAGAAGTTCAGTCCCTCCCCCCCAGCGCCCATTATCTGGCGCTCCCCCTCCCTCCGTTCCCTCCGTTCCCTCCGTTCCCTCCGTTCCCTCCGTTCCCTCGGCCGCTTGTTTTTCTCAATGAAGTGAAATTTGATCCTCCGTGCGCGCGACCCCGAAAAAAAACTCAGCCGTTCCATTCATAAAAAATACCAAACGCGCGAGAAGCACTTCATCAAACCGCATATGAATTTTGCAGAACTCAAACTGCGATTATGGCTGAGTTTTAAAAAAGTACTGAGAAAACAAACAGCGGGGCAATGGTTGCCAAATATGCGCACAAAAGAAAATGGCGAGCGAGCCAGCAAAACCAAACGCGGCGTTTGAAGTAAATACAACTTTATAAAATTTCAAGCAAAATATGAAACTTGCATCGGGGTATAATTAAACAATACAAAACAAGAGCAGCGTGCAGAAAATACTCACCCAGCGGTGATTAAATCCTCTGCTTGTATATAAAAAAGAGTGATTTGGTAAATCCAAGTGAAAAACAGTCTGTGTTAGCGATGTGTAATGGGTATCGCGCTCTTTCTCAGCCTGACGCGACTGAAATTTTCTTAATGGGATCGCCTGCTTTTCCGAGAGCATCGGCTTAACATTGCAGCTCACGCTCATTGGTTAGTTCCTCACGTCAAGCAAGTGATTGACCAATGGCTGTCTCTGCATTACCTACGCCACCATGAAGCTGCAGTCAGCCAATCAGAGCAGTTCTCTCTCCTGTTTTTATGAATGGCTGGGTTTCAGTCAACAACCAGATGTTTCTCCACCTCAAAGAGACGTTTAAAGGGCCAGAAGCGAGTGAATGGCCAACTGGGTCTCTAAACTTACGATCCGCTCTGACTTTCATTCTCTAATATATATATATATATATATATATATATATATATATATATATATATATATATATATATATATATATTTTTTTTGCGTTTTAAATAAAGGCTGCGAGTTTAGGCTTAGGCGAGTTTAAACTTAGGCTACTAACTCTTTGTTTGATAGTGTCCACTATCAATATAAGTAATTAGCTATTAAAAAATCACTAATAAAATAACTAATTAACAATATAAAAAAAGTAGAGAGAAAATGTTTACAGTAGAGTCTTGCTATTGCCTTTTTGGTGTGAATATTGACTGGGCTTTGGGAACCACTGACCTCTATCTTGGGTGACAGAAGAGTGGACAATGTGGACAATGACTGGAATCCTCTGTGATAATCTCATTCTGGCCAATGAAAAAGTTCCTCATACCATCTCTGTTTTTGCTCATTCTTTAAAGCCAATTCACAGATCACTTATATTCACACGAGTTTTAAAAACAGACAAATTAATATACAACATTATATGATCATGGTACCATCATAGGCGGAGTTTCACTTTTATGTGACTGGCAGACGAGCCACGAGCACTTTTTTTTATATGTTCTACATTTCATGTATTTATGTAACACATATTCTGCATTACAAATACATTTAGAATGAACAATAACTGCTGTCCAAAAAGTGAAAAAAAACAAAAACATACCTAATGCAGAAAAGCCGCCTCTTTTTCCGAATTGCGTAGATGACCACTATCTTTCTTTCATCTCTTCTGATAAATTTTCTGTCAAATCGTTTTCTGTGTGCTAGATCAGAGCTAGAGCCCTGCATTTCAGCCCGGGCCCGACGGGCCCCGACTTTTTTACGCCCCTCGGGCCGGGCTTCGGGACAATTTTCACGTCAAAGTTCAGACGCGGGCCGGGCCTCTGGCCTGTTTTAGGCTTCTCCTTATTTTTATATTTTAGACATCCATCAATTAGTGATGAAAAAAAATTTGCCTCGCTGGTGGGAACAACACGAGACCGTGCTACCGCGACTGTCAAGAGCGGCTCGACGGTGTTTATTGTCCCGCAGCAGCAGCGGCAGCAGCGGCATGCGTGCCGTCAGTGCAGCTGAAGAGTTCTGCGCTCAAATGCACTCAATACTAATAGGCAGGGCTGGATTGGTAATCGGGCATACCGGGCATTTTCCTGAATTAATGAAAGAGTTCTTGTTTTTGATTTGATTTATTTCGTTAAGTAGTAATTTAAAGCTTTCTATAGATAAATGTATCATGTCTGTGAGGCATGTATTCGCTGAGTTTCGGTTCATTTTTGTGAAGCGCTCCTGTTGAAGACGAGACGGCAGAAAGCGCATCATGTTTGTTTTCTTTATTTTATAAAAGCACAACGTTTTGTTGATATTGTGAGTGCACACTAATAAAAGTAGACCCTTTACAGTTGCGAATGATGTATTAGGCTACTCTTACCTTTATGAGCAAAAATGACGGCGTATCCACTGAAAAGAATGCAAGTGATTGCGCTGGCGCCTCCATGTCCTGCAAAGCGCGCTTTATAGCTTCCACTCTCCGCTCAAACTATGGATACAGCGCACCTATAGGTTTAACGTTTAAACATTGTGATATGCTTGAACTGTTTTATATCTATATATTTTATTTTAGGCAAGTCGTGATGATTTGAAAAGGCTAAATTGATCAAACAAGCTCACTGTCTGCTGCGGGCCACTTGGTCATTACTTTAAAAACTAAAAATTATATTTAAAGAACAAAAATGCTCCAAACGTTTTTCTAAATTAACTTAATAAAAAAACGAAACGAAATATAATCACTTTGCCATTACATACAAGACTAAACCATTTTAATAGCTGAAACAGTAGTATACTGTAGGCTGTTTTGGGAGAAGCTGTCGGACATGGGCCGGGCTAGGGCCTGAGCGTCTCGGGCATGTCCGAGCTATTTGAGACCCGTGCAGCCAGGCCCGTGCACACATAGACATAAAAGGGGGCTTGAGCACCTGCCCTTTTTCTAGAAAGTGCCCTTTTTTTGATAAATGAATATATGTATAGCTATATGTACGCGTGTGTGTGTGTGTTTCTGTTTGCACACAACTTTCCTTGTCAAACTAATAAAAAAATCTAAATATCAGGTTCGGGTTGGGAAATGTTGAGACTGTCGAGTTCCGACGCCCCTCCGCGCAGGCGCAGCACAGCAGTGTAGCACACATTGATCGGCACATGCGCATCAGGCAGAGAGCCGCAGAAGTGAAGCCCTCCCTCCCTTTCCAGTTGTGTTTGTCTTGGTGTGGAGGTGAGTGGTGGTGATGAACAAAAGACTAAAAGCTACCTGTGCCTCGAATTTACAGCTAATTACCCAAAAGACAAAAGGCAATTATAGTTAATTTGTCTTGCTAACATCCATGACTCATGAGAGCTATGATTCAGTTCACTGCATGATTCAGTTTATCAAAATGCATTTAAAATGATCACAAAATTCAAGATATGGAGGCAGAAATGTATATATTTATATCATTTCATATAGTTAATCAGTATCACGCGAAGACTGACGTTTTTTCCACCAAAAAGCAGCATGATTACAAATGTGATATTGATTTTATACAGCAGTCCAATAAACAAGAATTTAATATTAAGATACTTACGTTTTAGACACAATATTGACTGTTTTTGCTCTATTTCGCCAACAAATATAATTCCAATTTGCATCTCTGAGCAACATGAAGGTGTTTCGTTCCTGAATGAATCAAGCGTTTAAATGATTCGGTTCAGTCGCAATGACTCACTTATTAACAGTGACTTGCTGCCACCTACTGGCAGTTTTAATTTAATATTTAAAGTATCTTTTCTTTTTTCTTTTTTTATAATTTCAAATATCAGTATTCAACGTTTTATGTTTAAAATATCAAAACAGTATGAATACATTTGTAACTGCAGGTTAAATACATTAATGTCCTGCATTAAACAATATAAATGTAAATGCATCTAAATGCCCCTTCTAATGCAGCTTCTGTGTTTTCTCTGCATTGCAAAGATGGATTTTGTCAATACTGATTTCATTTAAAAGGTAAAAATCTATTTAAACTTATTGGAAAAGATTAATTTCTATCACTGCTGTGAACTGATCACCACACAGATTATGAAGAATAACAAAAATTTTAGGAGTCAGCTGTCCACGTTAGTCCTTAAGATATCAGCACAATAACACTTATTTTTTGTCAATATCGCACACTCCTAATATATTTAACGTTTTGATTAGATTTTTTTTTACAATAAATATCCATCATTCAGTTAACTTGCTAAAGCAGGGAAAAAATGAAAAGAGAGTCCTCTCTTGTAGCCTATCGCGACAAGTTAAGCATCGTGATGAGTCGCGGCTTGCGAGGATGATGCTTAAATATCATAGAAATTAATTTAGCTCAAAATGTAGGTACTTATTCAATCCACTAAAATAATAAGATAATACAAATAAAATGAGAAAATATAAATTATTTAATTTGTATATTTTATTTGTAGCTCAGACAAAATCATGATTGGCTCTAAACTCCGCCTATGGGTACCATAACTATAGCATATCCCTAGTCAGGAGGTAGATTATAAAATCAGTGTTGCTGCCTGCTGGGAAACTCCGCTGTGGGAGAACACTTTGTTGTCTGATCTATTATTCATGCCAGTCCCTCAAAGAAACATCTGCACATCAGACAGTGATGTCTGATCTCTGGTTTCCCTGCTTATAGGTTACACAACCTTAAAAACTTCAAAGCTAATATACCTACTCTACTCTATTACTTTACTATAATTATGTTTCAGTTAATTTCATTTAGTACACAGCACAAATAATCATGTTTGATCACAAATGCTTAGCTAGCCTATGTATTGCTTAATTTGTGGAAGGTCATAGTAGAAGAATAACCACTTTCAGGGTTGTGCGATGCAGCATGGAGAGGTTTATGAGAGGTTTCTGTTTGAAGAAAAGAAAGTATTCATAACCATTTTTATTTGTTACTAAAATATTCATAAATTGTTTACGCTATCTTCAGTGCATGGAATGGAAAAAGCACTTACAGGTGCAGTCTGTAAACCCAGATCTCTGAATAATTCCATAAAACACACAACAAAAGTCTGCTCAAACAAATAATCAGAGGTTTTCTTGTCTTTGTTTGAACAATAAAACATTTACAGTGCAGGATTGAAAGAGTATAGTTAGACTGGTTTCTTCAAAAGCTATCTGAGTTAAGTGTGAGCTAAGGTAAATCCAAAGGGATCAGTTACTTTTTCTTGAAGTTGTATTTTAGGGAATAATTAGTTTAACATGAACACTAAAATGTTGTACACTCCTGCTGCATTGATCCTGATACACACCACTGTATAGGTGAGTCATCTTTCAGCCCTTTCTCTCTCTCTCTCTCTCTCTCTCTCTCTCTCTCACACACACACACACACACACACACACACACACACACACACACACACGCACGCACAGACACATACACAAATGCAGGCCTCCTCAAAGAGAAAAGGAGCCTAGACTTTTAAACAGTAACAGGGAATGAAAGCAAGCACACACACTCATTAAGTGATGTATCTATGCAACTTCATTATGCTGTAACAATAACACATAAACATAAACAAGAATGATAAGTCAAAAATTCAATTAACATCATCTCCTACAAGAAACAAATCAGGACAAAATGTTATCTGGCTCCTTTCATGAAAGCCTTGGCTGAAAATTCACACTTCAAATTATTTCTAAATGCATGCTATTAATATTGTAAACAATTCGCACATGCATGTGTTCAATTCAATTAATTTAGTCTAATCTCACAGAAAAAATTAACTATTTTACGAGGTGGCGATTTCGTATGACAACATTCAAGCATGAATGTCTGCTCCTAAACATGACTGTCATTGGGATGTAAACAAATCATATAAAAACATACAAATGAAATTGTACAAATTCATATGGATTAGCCAGAAACTCACCAAAACATAAAAAAGTTACAAATGGCCATGAGATTGTGTTAAAATATAATTTGGTGAACTTCATTCTGGTGATGTATGCTGGGCTTCTCCAATCATTTAATTCATTTAAAATTGCAATTTCACATTTAGATCATCCAGTCAACAGCTGATGGATAGAACAAAGTCCACCCTACATTTTTTTTGTTTCAAAAGATCTGTTGCTATTCCGTTACATCACAATTTCAACAATAGGCCTATCTCAGACACCAGCAAAATCATGGACTATTTAGTTTTTTTAATATACTGTAGAAAAACCAATCCATAAACTGCTTGAGGGCTGATATCCCTGTCAATGAATGCTAAACAACTTCCTTAAACTGAGTGATAGTGCTCTTCATAACCTGAAATTAAACAGGTTGCCACAGCTTTCATCAGCGTTCCACGCGACTCGCTGCGAGGCCACTCTAAATATAGCTCTCTTACGCCTCTATTATATAACAATATGCTCTAAATTCAATCAAATGTCACCATGCTGCAGTACCTAACGTATCTGCTTCTTCTGCACGCTGTAGCCTAAGCAACTTCACATTTCTGTTGAGTCATAAGCATTCTATTTATGAACGTTCATCTCTGACTCATGCCGAGGTTGTACTTTCTGTCTGAGATTGGAAAAGCAGTATGTTATTAATTGACTGTTAATATGTTACAGAGCCTTGATCTGTTGTGCTGGGTGTGAGTCACAGTGTTTGTTTTCTTCTTCGGGGAGAGCTAAACTCATTTCACGGTCCCTGGTGTGTCATGCTATACAGGATACACCAAACCTGTGATTGCCTAGTGCTCCCTGTAATTGAAGGGAATGATTCTCTTTCATTCAAAGCTGCAATTTCGAAAATCTCCCTTTGATTGATGACGGACGAGCATGGTTATGTGAATGTGTGTAAAGGGATATGAAAGCATTTAATCAAATAAATGCACCACAAATGCTTGACAGTACAAATAATGACATTTACGAGACAGATAACATGTAAACAAAGAGATTTTTTTAATGATTCAAGTAAATATGTGAAATGCAGGGTTAGGTTTTACTTTATGAAGAACACTGAGAATGACTGAGAGACTGTAGATTTATCTAAAATCTTAAAACAGTGCACTTACACACACAAGTCTTACTTTTTATATAAACCTTGCATTGTGTACTATGAATATTGCTGGCTCTTTGACACCTACGTTCCACTACTGTAAGTCGCTTCTGATAGAAGCCTCTGCTAAATGCAAAAATGTAATTGGTTAAAAATTTGGCTAAATTACCTTGTAAAAAGTTTCTATTACAATTAGTCCAGACATCCATTCACTTTTTGTCTCTTTTCCTTTCATTCAGGACTTTACATTTCTCTCACGTTCTTTAAAACAGGAACAGGGTTAAGAGGAGCTATTAAAAAGAATCTGAATCAAGCAAATTCATGATCACTTCTCTGTGTTCTTCTGCAATTTCAATGCGTCTTCTCAGGCTCATTTACCACGGCTACAGCTAACACCTACCCACACACCCACTTCTGCAACCTGAACCTCTGAGGATCCTGTAGCTATGGAGATACCTTGGTCAAGAGAGAGAGAGAAAGAGCACCAGAGAAAGAGAACAGAGCTGACTCATGGAACTACTAGATTTTCAAGAGGCAGAGTGACCCACAAAGCAAAAATAGCTTCGTAAGACAAAAGAAATGCAATCGTTCAAGAAAGACACCTTTGAAATATAATACAAAAGACTCTTTGTAGTTTTTTGTTGTTTTAATAGCTGATGCGTGTCACTTTATTTCATGAATATGACTGGATGCTACTTAAATAAACTGCAACAGACATGTCCTAGTTGTGTCACCACCTGAAATAACTGTGTGGCTAAAAATATTGCTGTATATGAAGGCATAAATCTGTTGACTGGCATTTCCGGGAGGTGGTTATTGTTAAAAACAAAGAATAGCCAGACACACAGATTTTTCAATGGCCAGTACAAGCTCTCACTTGTCTATCACTCCATTTCTGTCTGAGGATCGGATGTTTCAGAGGCGGTCTCTTCACACCATCTCCATTGTCATTCCTCTATTTGAATCCATTTACACCCTCACCAACGGTCTAGTGATGAAGAGCTGCTGGTTTTCACGCATGCTGATGAAGCCGGGGAGGGCATCACGTTGGCTGGGGCGGGAGACTGTTGGCTGCCTGGGGGAGGAGTATGAGGTAGGTGTAGGAAATGCAAGTAAACACATTAAGCCCACAGGGCTCCAGCAGTGTTTAGAGTGAGATCAGGAGCTCCGGAGGGCCAACAGCTACCCCAAAAGAGTTAGAGCCTCTGTTAGAAACATCAACCCCTTCCCCCAAAACCTTTGTCCCAAATGCAGCTCAAAGCTGATTGAGTGTGTGGGGACTCAGCTTTGACTAATAGACTAAACCAAAGTAGGCCAGCTGCCGTGCCGATGTGTCTAAACGGCTGCTATGCTTGCTTGCTTTAAGCAAGCTTCAGGGTAACTGGAGCGCAAGAGAGACGGGAGTTCAACGCATGCAGACAGATTAAAACACATAGAAGCACAAATTGTGTTCAAAAATAGTTTAAAGAGCATATTTTTGTATTTTATGAACAGCAATTTTTGAAACTCTGCTAATACTGGGGCATCAGGAGTTAAAACCTTGATTGTGTAAACAGTAACAATAAAGGTAGTCAGTTGACTGGTAACAGAGTTGGATAGTTGAATAGCTTGAAGTTAGTCAGTTGACTAGAATGTTTATGTTGTAAGGTTGGGCACAACTGAATATTTTAGTGATTAAAATAATGTATAATAGAATATCAGCAAATACATTTTTTAAATAATTTTAATATGTAGAATAAAACAGGGAAGGACATTGAAAAGGTGAGGAAGGCAACAATTACCATTTTATCATTTTCAGATTTTTTTCTGTAGGATATCTAATGCACCTCTTCATGATGGCTTTCACAATTTCATTGCATTTAAAAAAAATAAGGGGACACCAAATTTGACTTGAATTTGTGGAAATTGCCATACATTTAGCTTCATTATTGCTATACTTATCTTTAGTTATAGGCTAATAATATGTCTTAATTGCTTACTTTCTCTCATCTAACAGACACACAGAGTAAAAAACTGCCCTTTTTACCTAGTCGAGAGCTACTGGTAGAACAATTATTAAGCCAAAAAGAGTATAATGTGTGTTGTAGTGTATGTATATCAGCACTTATTGTATGTAAGTAAGTCTGCGATAGATAAAAGATAGTGGTATCTAATAGATAGTGTTTAGTGTGACCACTAAAACTGCATGGCAATCAGATGTCTTTCTTTTTTTAAATTAACATACAGTGCACACTGAATGCTCTGCCCAGGCTAGTACAGTCTCCTTTCCTCAGTGAAACCTGTGTTGCGCAAGTACTTTACAGCAACTTACATTTTTATACTAACAAGACACCACTGGGTCCTTGAGGAGAATACTTTCACAGACTGTTATTACAAACTACAGAACATCCAATTTGTTAGGCCCATCACATAAAGGTGCTTGTTAAGAAATAAATACAATGATCGCAACTGTCCATTTTGATGAAAGCCATATAACGCCTCTGTTAGGACTCTTCACTTGGCACAGGGCACTTTTTACAAGTTCCTTGCCACACTCCACCAGTGTGCCCCTGATGACGGATGGCATTTCACAATAACCTGCCAGTGCTCCAGTGACGCAAAGTTGTTTTGATGTTGCTATTTGATCTTTTTTTACAATGTGGTGGAAGAAACAGAGCAAGCTGCTGAAAATGTCAGCTCTGCAATATTCTCCACACTAGGAGAGATATGAAAAAATAGGCATGTGGATCAGGAATGAGAAGAGGAGGAGGAACAAAAATGGACGAAGAAAAGTGTTAAAAAACGAATACCGTCGACAGTTAAGTGACCTTTTCAATAGAGGCGAGAAGTTGTGGCAAGGTGATGTTACGGTTACCTCTGATAAAAGACGGCAGTGATTGGTTTGTAAAGGTCTCAAGCATTTTCTACTCACAAAGAACACATTATCTGTTATTGAGTATGTCATGAGTGTTTTGTGCCATATAACGGCAAAGTCAATTATTTTGTTACTTGTAAGAGATGCTAGTGCAGTTCAGTGCTGAAAGATATAATCACTTAAACATTAAAAATAAGGAAATATGACAGTAAATGTGTACAATAAAATAGTAGACATCCTGTCTTAAAAAACAGACTGCCATCAGCATGCTGTCAAATTTCCACTGACCTTTAGACCATGCCATCAGCAAAACACACATACACACACACACACACACACACACACACACACATTGTAGTTATCTGGGATCAAGGAGTCAACCTTTTAAACTTCATCACTGAATATTCAATCACTGTGATGGTTTGCATGGAAGGTCAGTAATCCTATCACCTTCTGCCATTAGAGATAAAGAAAATTATTAGCTGACACTTTACTCAAATACAAGAATATTTACAGTCACTGACCTGCAACTGAGGTGCATGGTCATTCCAAACTGTGTCCATTTTTATATGCTCTATTATTTGGTCTGTAACATGACTGAAATCTTATCACACATTGGGTCTAGTGGAAGAATGCCAGTTCTTTGTCTACCTGCTTCACTGCACATATTGACACAAGCCTGAAACATGTTAACACAGCAAATTCTATAATGCTGGGTGAACTTTAAACATCATAATATTCACATATTGTGGATTGCACAGTCTCAGTTTCAGGTTTCAACCTGTTTTTTGCCTTAAATGAATATTGTGGGTTTAATAACTGACAACATGTGTGGCCTAATGTTTAGCACACACAATTTTTTTTTTATTCATTCCTCACTTGCTTTAAAAAAAAGGCAAAGTCAAGGTTACTGTAAGGCAAATGCAACAGAAGTACTTTTTTTAAAAAGATTTAAAAGCAGAAATGTGAAGCTTATTTTAGCAACACTTTACAATAATGTTCCATTTGTTAATGCATTGACTAACATTAACTAACAATGAGCAATACATTTGCTAGAGTATTTATTCATCTTTGTTAACATTAGTTAATAAAACTACAGCTATTCATTGTTAGTCCATGTTAGCTCAGGTCCATTAACTAACATTAATATATGCAACTTTTAATTTTAGTAATGCATTAGTAAATGCTGGCATCAACATTAACTAAGATTAATAAAAGCTTTATATGTTTATGTTAACTAATGTAGTTGACTAATGCTAACAAATGGAAACTCATTGTAAAGTGTTAACCGTATTTTCTAAAACACACTTACATGAAAGTTGCACTATAGAATATTTTTTAGCTAAAAATAAATTAAATTCCATTATTGAGCGAGTACTTAAATATCAAATTCCTTTTAGTGCCTTATCCCAATTCACTACAGTGATAATAATAAAGAGATGTCGGGTCGGATTTCGCGGGGAAATGCCATGGCTACTGTAGCCTATGTCATTCGCTTTTGCGTGTTTAAGACATGTTCATAAACACAGAAGAACACTGTTAGACATTTCTGTAATTTCTACAGTTATTTACTGTATATCCCCCAGTATAATACTGTATGGCTGATTATAATGGGTTCTATATTGTCTTTTGTCGCGTCGCGCCGTGCCGTGCCGCTCGCATCTGAGGAAGATGAACCGGGGATGAACCCACGAGAGTGGAAGAGTTCTGGAGAACATCCGCGCTGTGTATCGATGGCACCTCACGAGAGAATAAGACCAGCAAGCAAGGTAAAATATATGTATGTCTCTGTGTGTGTGTGTTTTGTCAGATTTTTGCACACCAGTTAACAAATTAACCGTTAACATTGAGGTAACTTCACCAAGGTGAACCGCGCTGTCCTTTCAAACGACTTTGTCAGCATATTGAATTAACGTACCAAATTAAAATGATTTTTAGCGAGCAACGCTTATCTTATATTAACATTACGTTTTTGTGATATTTTATTTAGGTGTTAGTTAATGTTGGCCAGTAGCCTATTGAGAAAATAAAACCATATGTTAGCAAGGTTAAACTAGTTTTATGGCTATCTGCCTTAGTTTTAGAATTAGTTTGTTATAGTTTTTAATGGAATTTAAGTTTTACTGCATTTTTTGTATTTGTGTTTTAAAGGCAACTGCAATGAAGCATCAAGAAAGACATGAGCATGCCAACCACCCTGAGACTAATTCAGGTAAGAGAACAAATATGGTTTTGAGAGGTCTGTGTATTCTATATGGGGTTTGCCTTTTAAAAGTGTGTAATTTCTAATTTTTGTTTTTCAGGGAACACATTTCTGTCACTAACAAAGTGGATGGTGAGCAAAGGTGGTGGCCACGTTTTGGAGCAGCACCTGGGTTTTGCAGAGGGCTATGGATTTATTTTCCCATTATGTTTTTGTTGCCTAGATTCTTTGTGAGGATAAATCCAGAGAATGCAACATAATGCACTGCAAAATGTCCTAAGACAGGAGAAATGGTGA
>NW_015506279.1:196516-219805 GCF_001515645.1 Sinocyclocheilus grahami
GTTGAATGCCAGTAGTACATACAGTATGTAGGATAAAAATAAAATGAATTCTATATATATAAAAATATAAAATCAAATGAAATCTATATTTAAATAAATTAATTACAGTAGTATACTGATGAATTAGATTTTTTTATAGTAATTTACTATAAAACGGTACAGTGTGCTACTGTAAATCTTAATTACAGTAACTTACTGGCAACAGTGTTGCCAGTAAGTTACTGTAAAAACCCTTTGAAATGTCTAACAGTGAAGGTCCAGTTGTAGTCAGTATCTGGTGTGACCACCATTTGCCTCACGCAGTGCAACACATCTCCTTTTACTTTGTTAAAAATTTTTCTTTCTGTCTATGTCCGCTTTGATGCAGTCATCATGGTAGATTCACAGTGCCCAAGCTTAACTGATGTTAAATAACTACTCCACAAGTGACATGCAGTTTTACGTTTCAACCACAAATGGCAATAGAGAGACAACTGAGGCCAAAGTTCCATAGCAGCAAAGCAGCTTAAAGTCTTCTGTTAAAACCTATTTTTTTGAATCCATAAAGTCAACATTATGCCATAAGTGCAATCGACTGAGCCTAACTTGTGTTGAGCCATAGTTTGAATGCAAATATTGCATTGAACTTTACAGTAATTGCTTTAGAATTAATATTTTTTTTAAACCTCCCCATGGACTTTAGATATTATGTTTTGTCAAGTGCTAAAAAAATCAGAGGCTAAATGACAAGTATTCTTCTTAAGTCTACTCTCAGTAAACCAGGCAGAAAAAGAAAGAGTCAGAGAGAGAGGCTGGACATGTGCACAGGCTTGGGTTTTTTCACGCTCATGTTGAGGTGACTGGACTCATCACGAAACCCAAATGTGTGACCATCTGTGCTTATGTTGCTGTACTGCCATCTCTCTCTTAGTGCCCGTAGGCTCACATAACACTTTCCATTCATAATAGCACATGCATTGTGTGATGCCATTGAAATATAACATCGAACCTGACCCCCCATGTTGCACTATATTGCTCAAAAAAGATGCATGAAAATTGATCTCACTTTTGACTTAATTTTAGAGAATTCTGTGCTAAAAATATCAGATTTGGATGGATCCACACAGAGCATGCTGCAGCCCAGTAAGGCTAGATATGTTTTTTTTGATGATGGATGAGCATTCCCTCGAGCCAATGTCAGTGAGAGGAGGCAACACAGCTTATGTAATGTTTATGCTGCTTTTGCCAACAAAGAAGAGTTAGAGGGTCTATAAGCACTCCTCCATATTCCGCATAGTTCTTAAATGCTCAAAAACACTGATTATAAAACTGATTAATCAATACAGCATAACAATCTTGTTATACGCAATTATAGTAATTGCTTTGATCTGTTCACCATAGCAGATAATTTTATTTAGCATCAGAATCTACACTACTGTTCAAAAGTCTGAAGTTGGTAAGATTTAGTTTGGCAAGGATGGATTAAATTGATCAAAAGTGATATTTATGATGTTACAAAAGATTTCCATTTCAAATAAATGTTGTTCTTTCGTATGCTCTGTTCATCAACAAATCCTGGTAAAATGGATCAGCGTTTGCATAAAAAAAGACAACAGTTTATAACATTGATACTGCTACTAATAGACTAAATGTTTCTTGAGCACCAAATCATCATGTTAGAATGATTTCTGAAGGCTTTCAAAATATATAGAAAACAGTTATTTTAAATTGTAAGAATATTTTACAATATTACTGTTTTTACTGTCTTTTATGATCAAGTATATGTAGCCTTATGAAGTGAAGTATACACGTTTTTTAATCTACACTGAACAAAATTATAAACACAACACTTTTGTTTTTGCCCCCATTTTTCATGAGCTGAACTCAAAGATCTAAGACTTTTTCTATGTTTTCGCACAGCCATTGAAGAGGAGTGGACCAACATTCCATAGGCCACAATCAACAACCTGATCAACTCTATGTGAAGGAGATGTGTTGCACTGCGTGAGGCAAATGGTGGTCACACCAGATACTGACTGGTTTTCGGACCCCCCCGGACCCCCCAATACAGTAAAACTGCACATTTTAGAGTGGCCTTTTATTGTGGCCAGCCTAAGGCACACCTGTGCAATAATCATGCTGTCTAATCAGCATCTTGATATGCCACACCTGCGAGGTGGATGGATTATCTCGGCAAAGGAGAAGTGCTCACTAACACAGATTTAGAAAGATTTGTGAACAATATTTGAGAGAAATAGGCCTTTTGTGTACATAGAAAAAGTCTTAGATCTTCGAGTTCAGCTCATGAAAAATGGGGGCAAAAACAAAAGTGTTGCGTTTATAATTTTGTTCAGTGTAGTAAAACTTACGCATATTTCCCAAATTACTTTCACCAGTTTTATATTATTATAAATTGCTGATTGTGCAATCATTTTTCATGATGCAGCTTTATCCCTGTGGCCATTTCTATTATGAGCACTAACCATTGAATGTTGCCTGGCAACCACAAAGAGCACTTTCCTTAAAAAGTAGGTGTTGATGTAATCAGAAAAGCCAAAAGCACTTATTTTAAAGTGTTGTGCATTAAACAACGGATTAGCTTCACAGTGCTATTGTTATTTCCTCACACGACAACCCCTATTAAAGAACATCTAGAGCCAGAGAAATGTAATCCGTTCTTTAGCTAGAACTCCAACAACCTCTTCAGCGGGACATCTATCATTTCTGCACCTTCAAATGGGGGATATTTCTGTCAGACTGATAAACAAGCTGGATGAACCAAGGTCGTTATATTTAAGTAATGTTATATTTTTAAACATGTTAAACACATGATGTCTAGTTTCTCAACGCCACAAAGGGAACACTCTGTCCAACTGCGTCTTTAAAGCATTCTACGCTACAAAGTGCCTTTAATCTAGATTGAAGAGGAAGGGGAGAGGAGGGAGGAGGGGGGAGAAAAGGTTGCTAATGGGGAGGGTCATCGGCGAGATTCAGGACAATACCGCTCCCTACTGTTTATAACAAGAAATGTTTTTAGTGAGTGTTTTCTGACTGCTTTGTCAGAAAGCCACTGCGATGTAGGCTACAGTCCAAGGTTGGACACATTTGATTATTATTATTTTTATTAGAATACTTATTAAGTCATAAAAGTAGTAATGAAAGTTTTGCAAGTATATTTAGTTATCCTTCAAAGTTGTTCCTCAACGTCCCTCAGAGTCGCCATCTGTTGTGTAGATACAGTTCTGCACACATTGGACGTTCTCACAAAGAGGTGCACTCTGAATAGTTTTGAAACAGTGAACCTTAAAAGGGATACTTCACCAAAAATAGTGCCAACACTATTAAATATTAAATATTTTTAAAGGGTTCACTGCCATTCCTTTTCATTTTTAAGATCATCAGTAAAAAAATTGTGATTCATTCCTGCTGAAAAAAAAACAAAAGACGCCATCACAAAATTTGTAATGGTTTTACTGGTTATAATGGGACTTGTATTGGTTTTAATGGAAACTGCAACGGACCCTGTGGGTCTCTACTGGTAATTGGTCATCTTCTATTGGTGGCTTGTTAAAACTAATACATCCTAATGGAATATGTCCCAAAACACACTACAGAAAACCTTGATGGGTTAAAAGTTGATGGGTTGTAATGTTTGTAATGGTAGCCTATTTGTAGTAGAAACCATTAGAATTTTCTGTGATGGATCATCGTTTAGTTAATGAAATTAATAATAATGCAAGACACTTTCCTTGGTTGTTGTGGCCTTACAATATCTTGGTCACTTTATTAAGGCGTATGTATTTCTTGTGTACTTCAACAGTGTAATTGCTTTAACTTTTAGCTTTTTAATTGCCAATGGCAGTTTGTTCTACTCTATTTTTATTCTGTTACATTGTGGTCACGCTAACAAAAACGTAGTAACATTCTTTGCATTTTTATTAATTTTCTGTATTTTCCAATGTGGCTTCCTGAAAAGAGATGAGTTCTGTGAGGCCAAGGGAATATCTATTACCTGTTACCATGACTTTGAACAGTAAACATTTGTTGATGGAAACATGGCTTTTTTTTTTCTTTTTTACAAATTTCAGAATTAAATTGCTTTTCTAACAAACAGGTTTGAGTTTGAGCCCTGTAAACTTTTACATAGCATAATAGTAGCTTGATATGGTACAATGCAGTCTTTTTGAAACATTTAAAATCACAGAAATTTACAATTAAATCAGCTTTTTAAAATACACGTGTTTAATAGTCATCCATCTTACTGTGGTATGATAATGGCCTTTATAATGCCAATAAACCAGTGGCTCCAACAAGTATACAATGAATAAATAAATATGACAAAAATTTCAAAATGACCATTTATTTTTTCTTCTTTTCTTTTTTGTAAAAGAACGTAAATACTGCTAGATTTACCTTTTACACAATTATATTCCATAAAACATTTTTTCTTTCAAATTTGTTATAAATTAAAATGGTTCTGTGAGGCCAAGGGAATATCTATTACCTGTTACCATGACTTTGAACAGTAAACATTTGTTGATGGAAACATGGCTTTTTTTTTTCTTTTTTACAAATTTCAGAATTAAATTGCTTTTCTAACAAACAGGTTTGAGTTTGAGCCCTGTAAACTTTTACATAGCATAATAGTAGCTTGATATGTTACAATGCAGTCTTTTTGAAACATTTAAAATCACAGAAATTTACAATTAAATCAGCTTTTTAAAATACACGTGTTTAATAGTCATCCATCTTACTGTGGTATGATAATGGCCTTTATAATGCCAATAAACCAGTGGCTCCAACAAGTATACAATGAATAAATAAATATGACAAAAATTTCAAAATGACCATTTATTTTTTCTTCTTTTCTTTTTTGTAAAAGAACGTAAATACTGCTAGATTTACCTTTTACACAATTATATTCCATAAAACATTTTTTCTTTCAAATTTGTTATAAATTAAAATGATATGCATGCGATTTTGCATTTCCATCTTTAAATTTCAACTTTCACAAAAAAAAGGAAAAATGGACACATTTTTATTCTTTTATCTGGAGCTCAGATGAAGCTGCTGTGAAACGGGATAGGGCAGGATGATGGGAAGGGATGAACAACGTTCAGGTTTTACAGAGAAGTTCCATCTGATTGTCTCAGGCAGCAAATTCAGAGATGATTTTTTTTGTTTAGTCAAATGGGCATCGACTGCCAAATTCCTCATGTTCATTCATCCTCATTATATAATTAACAGAGAAGCATGCTCATAGACAAATGCATACAGAATGTACTCGTTGCGGTCCTTAGTTTTTCCCGAGTTGATTTTTTCTTTAAAATGTATTCTTTTGAAAATGCACAAACTAGCATAAATCAATAAGGCGAGAATATGCAGGCGAGGAAATCCATGGTTTGCCAAGGCCTTGGATCTGTAAGTTTCAGGTCCAGGTCTGAACTGCTTCCATATGTTGAGGATCTACTTGTCCTCTGCCAGTCCCCTTCGCACTGAAAACGTATAAGTAGAAGAACAACACTTCAGGGGTCGGTTTAGTCTGTAGCTTCCGAGATGTGGCGAGCCACCTCGGAGCGGTCGAGGAGGTCACTGCATATCTGCAGAAGTGGACCGGCAGTGGCAGCTCCAGTTGGCAGGGTGGAGCGCAGGGTGCCAGTCACTCCTAAAACATCAGAACTAAATCGACCTGTCCATCCTAAAGTTACATGTAGTGCTGAGAAAATCTTTCTTTTTTTAATAGACTCCCAGCACCCTTGAGAGCTATTTAGATTACAATGTACCAAAAGTGCCTTCATTTCAGCTTTAAATGATGAAAACTAATTATAAGATGTCAATGCTTGCTAAGGACTAGATGACAGCAATACTTCTGTTCAGCATTCCTATGTTATGCATCTCTTTAAGCTGTCTTCCTAACTAGACAATAATGCCTTGGTAAGAAATGAGTCCATGGGCTAGAATGCAATGTACCATGCTAACCTGCACAGATGATTGGCTGGCTGTGGCTGAATCTAAGATTCCTGCTGTTTACGGCAGAAGTTATGTGGAAATTCCACCACCTAGGATTTCGAGGAAAAATTGGAAATTTTTTGGAAAACTCCAAGATCATGGTATTTAAGATTCCATTTCTGTAAGAAAAGACAGCTGGCAGTAGGTTTGTGTTAAGTTATTGAAACGTTCCAGTTTGTCAGCCACTTTCTCAGGGGCCTGCTTATGGGCAATGATTAGAGCATCATCCTATGTCCTCTCAAGTTATGCACTAATGACAGGGGAAGCATGCGGTCAGGTAACATGCTGGCAATAATGACATAACAAAGACTAACTGAGCTCCTTGTTCAGTTCTCAGGGATCCTGTATACACCCTTTACAACTCTCTGATTCTCGGCCATTGCTAGCTTCACAGAATATTTGCTTTTAAGGACCAACCAATCATTCGGTTTTGAAGTTAAATGGTTGCTTGGTAGAAGTAAAACCTGCCCTTTTGCAACACAACCGACAAAAAACAAAAAATCAACAAGCATATTAACATGTGAAAGCATAACAGCTGTAACGTTTCATGTCGAAAGGTTCCCTTTTCCCAGGCAGACACGATGAGCCTTGTATAAGCAGACAGAAATGCAGGCTTTGGTCAGATGGCGAAGGTTCAGGAGGGGTTAAACAGTTTCTGTTTTGTAGCTCAAGAGACCCTAACAAAACGAAAATGTAATGGAAGATGTATACAATTCTGGACAGAAGCCATCTTGGCTCAGTGGCTCTGTGGCTCAGGCTTGGAGGACGAAACGGGGCAGGGCGGCTCAGAGCCGGTGTCGTGAGTCCTGGCTGTAGCTGCCTGGGGAACTGCGGTTGCGGTGGGGCTTGTAGGTGTCCTGGTAGGGGTCCTGGTAGCCCTGCTGCTCTTCCATGTAGTGTTGGTCTCGACCGCTGCCACCATGCTGTGAGCCAGAGGAGCCCCGGTTCCGTCCCTTGTGCGCTCGTTCGTTGTGGTAGTTCTCGTCTGAGGTCATCAGGTTGCGCCGTTCGTTGGGGGTGGAGTGGTCCCCGGTGTGGTTGGCATGCCGTGTTTTTTGCCCCTGTTGGTTCTGATGTATAAGTACCACATAAAGTAAGAGCCTGCACTAGTTTTAATATAAGCACTACCCTTTTTTTTGGGGTAACATTTTAGTATAAGGACCAATTCTCACTATTAACTAGTTGCTTATTAGCTTGCCTATTTTAACATATTCGCTGTTTATTAGTACTTATAAAGCACATGCTCTGCATGACCATATTCTACATCCCTAATAGAATGCATTAAATTGGTCAAAAGTAACAGTAAAGACATTTGTAATGTTACAAAAGATTTCTATTTCAAATAAATGCTATTCTTTTGAACATTATTTTCAATAAATAACCCTGAAAAAAAATATTGCTGAAAGTTCAGCTTTGCCATCACAGGAATACATTTCAATTTAAAAAAAATAAAAACAGAAAACAGTTAAGTAATAATATTTGATAATATTACTGTTTGAACCATATTTTTGATCAAACAAATGAAGCCTTGATGAGCATAAGACTTCTTTCAAAAACATTTTTAAAAAGTGTTGAAGCGACTTTTGAACAGTAATATATTAAACACTACTGTTCAAAAGTTTGGGATCAGCAAGATTTTTGATGTTTTTAGTGTCTTATGCTCATCAAGGCTGCATGCATTTGATAAAAACACAGTAAAAAAAGTAATATTGAGATATATTATTACAATTTGTTTTCTATTTTAATATACTTGAAAATATAATTTATTCCTGTGGTGGAAAAGCTGAATTTTCATCAGCCATTACTCCAGTCTTTAGTGTCAATTGATCCTTCAGAAATAATTTATTATCAATGTTGGAAAGTTAAAAAAAGGAAACAGCATTTATTCAAAACTGCTTTTTTTTGGTAACAATATACACTACTGTTCAGTTTGGGGTCAGTATGTTTTTTTGTTAAAAAAGAAAACTTGCATTGTTACAAAATATTAATATTTTGAATAAATACCATTTATTTTATACATTTTATTTAATACAAAATTTAGCTAATAATCTTTCTAATTATTATATCAGATTTTATGACATTATATTAATTGAAAGACTAAATTTTATATTTGTATAAAACTTTAAAACACAACACAGGACTATTTAAATTGGACCAATGATTAACCAATCAAGACACATTTAGATTTAGCTTTATACGTTCATAAAAAGTTCTACCAAATATCTTGGTATTGATTGAAAAGTCTATAAACACCTATATGTGTAGAGTGTGTATGATTACGCACCTGCAAGCCAGATATGGCAGACGTAGTGTAAGGGGCCAGGGCAGCGGGGCCGAGGTTTCTGCCCAGCAGAGGGTTGAGTGGGGTACTGCTGGAGGTGTGGGTTGCCTTCCAGTACGCCTCAAGATACTCAGCCAGGTGTTCACATGCGTCTTCCAACTGATTCTCATCCAAGATGATGTCAAACATCTCCTATTAAAGAGGAACACATATGCACAGCCATACCACACACAAACACATAAGACTATGTTAAAAGTGTGCAAAACTGGAATAATTCCTGTAATTTTCTTTCACAGGTGTGTTGATGTTTGTATGCGCAAGAAGACGCACCGGAGGACACTGTGCTAGTTTATCTGCGGCTACGAGCTGTACATTGAGGTGTTTACTCTGTGACTTTCCTCTAGATTTGATGAGCCGCTGGAGGACCTACAAGACAGAAGAGTTGATTACAAGGCAAGAGCAATCAGATTTTGATTGGTCTTTTTCTAATGAAACACTAAAACCATGACACGAGTGTCTCTGAATGTCACACCTTTGGCGAGGACACTTTGACATGGACGATAATGGGTGCTAGTGAAGTCTTCATCAGCTGAGCAGGATGGTTGATGGTATCTGCGTCCAACACAACCAGCTGGAGCGAGCGAGCTAGTTCAAATATGCGCTCAATCTCACTCTGTACCTCAGCTGTACATGTATATCACACAAAGAGTTATCAGTCTACAGTTCGCACACTAATAAAACAAAAACAATCAGGACTTGGAAATGACTGATTTTGATATTGCATTTAATGGCAGTATGTCAGATCAAAGCAATATTCTAGGTTAAACACAACCAGTTTCCAAAAAACTGTACAATATTTGTAGTCATAGTTGAAGTTTCTCAGGTATAGCTACTTCTAATTTGTAAAAAAAAAAAAAAAAACTACAGAAAATACCAGAAGCTGTGCAACTTAACATGGCTATTTACACAAATGTTCATCTTAAAGGGGTCACATGACGCGATTTCAAGTTTTCCTTTCTCTTTGGAGTGTTACAAGCTGTTTGTGAATAGATAAGATCCCTGAAGTTGCAAAGACTTAAGTCTCAAACCCAAAGATATATTCTTTATTAAAGTTAAGACTGGTCCACACCCTCCTAAAACGCCTCGTTCAAACACGCCCCCACATCTCTACATCACTGTGTGGGAAGATTTGCATAACGCTGCCCAAATGATCACGCAAAGAAAGAAGGCGTAACTTTATTGTTGCTGCCACCGCCATGTTGTGAAGACGCTGTGTTTCGTTGTGAAAGTGAAAATACTTTGTTTGGCCTTCCAAAAGAGGACACGACTAGAAATCAGTGGTTAAGTTGTATTTACAACACTTTTCCAGAACAGTTCAACCCAAATATTCAGATGTGTGCAGCGCATTTTATGGAGGACTGTTTCCTGAACCTCGGAGAGTAGACTACAATGCCGGCTGTTCTGACTCACAGTCTGTAAGTACGTTTTCATATTGAAAGAATTTGCCACTGACGATTCAAACGCGAGTTTTGAGCAGTGTAGAGTAGCACTTGTTGTTTGTCAATTCTCCGATCACAAATGCAGACATGGTTTCAGGGCTTTACGCTTATTTTTCTTTTTAGGAGCACTTGTGCTTCTAACTTAAAAAATGTAGGAGTACAGCCAAAAATTTAGGAGCACCTTCTAATCAATAATCCAAAATTTGATCAAAAATTTGCCTTCCCATTACGAGGGGATATTTGACTCCTTAAAGTGATTTACAGTGGAACTTTATTAAAAGCATGTAATCTTTTATGTCAAATTTAAAAAATATATATATTTTATAAGCTTTTAAAAAATTCTTATTAAAACCACAGAATAAGAACAAGTAGAATAAGAAGAATAAGTTACTAATCAAATGAAATCAGTATTAAAATTAATTTGTACAGAGGTGGCACAGAAGAACACAAAAGTGGCTTGTAGGTGTATTTTCAGACATTTAATGAGGATCAGAGGTGGCATGAGTGCAATTAAATCCATAAATTCATGTTAAGATTAATGTTTTAAAAAATGTTGAATATAGAAATATTAAATGATTTAAATAACTGAAAAGATGGTGGCGACAAGTCACTGATTTTATCAGTGAATCATTAATTCAATTGATTCATTCGAACGGCTGATTCATTCAGGAATGAAGCAATGGACAGTCTTCATGAATGGGTAATCATGAATCACTGAAAAAAAACGCAGTTCATTCATAAACGAGACACCGCTCACCGCTGTGTTTGAATGGAGATGCGCAGTGGCTGAGCTGTGACTTTGTTTCAAACTATTTTCGAAGACGAAATAGAGCAAAATCAGACAATAGTGTTATAGTCAGACAATGTAAGTCACTTAATATTAACTTCTTGTCTATTGAACTGTTGTATTAAATCAGTATCACATTTACAAACTCCCTTAAAAATCATTAAAAGCTGTCACTCATCTTAGCTCATAGCAATCTCACATTTATAATCAACAAAGCTTTCTACACTGCACAATGAATCTTTTATTTACACCGTCTACACGTTGCTTATGAAAGGATTCATGAGATATGTCTGTGATACATTACTCAACGCGGCAAAAACACGTAGAAATCTTTGAATCACAGCAATCACAATCACAAATATGATGAAGATCTGGTCAGTCGCACTGGTGCTCCTAAATATTTTTTCATAGTGGCATGCAGTAGTTTTCAGTCGCAAATGCAATACAATAATGTACAGTATGTGGAAAATAATGTGTTTTTTTAACCTTAAACCCGATAAACACATTTCATTACACAGTTCTTTTTAGCAACATCATATGACCCCTTTAAATATCATATATTTTTTTCAACATAAGAATTTATGTTAGTGCATTAAAAATAGTGTCACATTTTTTCTTTTAAACCTTCCAGTACGCTTACACTTAGAACCACAGACTTCGTAATGCATTCCTGTACAGATGGATTTACTTGAATTTATAAACTGAGGAATTTTGAAGTGAAAATGATTTTCTGTGGTAACTGATTACATGTCTCAGATACTGGCGACAGAACTTGAATTTAACCTGGAATATTTCTTTTGAATAACCCTCTTTGAGGCATGCTTTATCTCTCTCTGTGTCTTACCAAGGCTGGATCTGGTATTTGAGCGCTCAATAATGGCTCTCTTGCTGGGATTGTTAAGCACTGATCTCTTTGCCAGTGAGATATCTGCCGTCACACGTGTGATAGTTATCCTAGGACAATAAATACATTACCTGTAGTTAGCTGCAGTGAAAATCTTTCATTATAACATATAAGCCACCCTGTCTTCTTTATAACAAATTAGTCTATATTATAAATTTCTCTGTGTTGTGCAGGAACATGATGAAATGACAGTGTAATCATATATAAACCACTTTTGTTACTTACCTGCCATCAAACCGATGTTTCAAGAAGTCAAAAAGAGCTTTCTGCATCATATCAGTGACCTGTACAAAAGATATAAAGTGAATTTGAATGTGATTTAGAATGACTAAAATGTGGTTAATAGTGTATTTATATCACTTACATGATAAATTCATATTTATATAATTCATACTTAAACAATGCCTCATATTTAAACAATAATATTTGATCTATTCTAAAACAATATTTATGTTTATGCTTATTAGGGTATTGTGCTGTACCTTAGCAACATGTTTAACGCCAAACTTCACTGAAATAAAGTGCAACAGTGCCAGCCTATTTTTTCAGCAGCCCTGGTTTCCACAAATACTTTTCCCATTCATTTTTCTTATAGGTATTTTAAAAATGTATTTTTTTAAGAGTTATAAGCTATGAACCAAACCAAGCAGCTACAAGGAGAATCACAACATTACAAACTTTGATTTGAAACAAATCAGAGACAAAGTTGAAAACTTAGCTTAACCTTTAATCAGGGAAAGTACTACAATCCCATGCAACATTGCAAAGGACATAACTGAGTTAAAAACAGACATATACATATGCATCTCAATAAATTAGAATGTCGTGGAAAAGTTCATTTATTTCAGTAATTCAACTCAAATTGTGAAACTCGTGTATTAAATAAATTCAATGCACACAGACTGAAGTAGTATAAGTCTTTGGTAAAACAAAAGTGTTGAGTTTATAATTTTGTTCAGTGTGTATATATACAGTGGGTACGGAAAGTATTCAGACCCCCTTAAATTTTTCACTCTTTGTTATATTGCAGCCATTTGCTAAAATCATTTAAGTTCATTTTTTTTCCTCATCAGGAATTCTTCTGTCAGTTGAAATAATGTGGGCTGATGGCTTGAATAAAAGCATATACCATCGATTAACAACCTCACAGCTCACAGTAACTCTGTCTTTAAAGGTTTATGAGTTATTGTTTATGAGTTATTGTACTTCTAGAACCCGATTGTTGTACTCTATTAATTGCACTCTATTAATTACATTCCAAATTGGTCACATATATTGTTCCATACTGGTCACTTATTGCACCTGTAGGGAGCGAGGCAGTTTTTGGAACAGAGCTAAAGATTCAATTTAACTTTAAGGACAAAACTCCTGCCTCATCAACTCATAAACGTACTTAGCCTCACTGCAATTTATATACCAAGCAGCTGCATAAATAAATGAAATCCTTAAAAAAATAAAATCTGCATCTAGTTACGCCCTATAAATTGCCAAGGAGCTTGTTTTCTTTATTTACTTTCTCTGCTTCACTGTCTCGCCTCGTCTTTGTCTCTCGCATGCCTTCATTTTTTCTCTCACCGATTCCTTCCCTCCATCACTGTTCCTTTTCTTCTCTCCCTTTTCTGTCTCTTTCTAATTTCAAACCGTGCTCTACTTTCTAGCACTGACGTCTCTTGGACCCCGGAAGGTTGTTGCCGTGGTAACGGAACGGCAGAGAGGGGGAGTATGTTTTTGTTTTCTGTGTGAAGAGACCGGAATAGATATTATATTTTGCTGGTATCAATAACCCAAAATGCGCACACACAGACATAAACAAAGAACGGCAGCTCTATGGCCTTGAAGGAGGAATTTTCAGTTCGATGTTATTTTATGATGAACTCGCTGATTCACCTGTAAAAACTCTCCAGATCGTTCTCTGACAAAGGCGTTTTTCTGTCAGAAAACCCAGAACCCAGGTTTACGCCTCCGCATCATTTGAGACAACCCACCTCATATCCTTTCAGCGATGGACCAACCAGCACCACAGGCCTCATGGAAGGCACAACATCATAGGGAGTCACATGCTCAGTCTGCAGATGAGATCATAGGTAAATAACAAAGCCCAGCATAGTCAAAGTATGTCACAATGAGTGCCGTTTTGAAGAATGAGTGTAGAGACAAATTTGTGTTTAGGACAGTGGTGGCAGAAATATATCTCTTCAATGAGTGGACAGAAAGGTTAGGTGATGATTCTTCCATCCACACTTACCACTTTCTGTTTCTGCTTGCCTGTAAAAAGAGGAAAAAGAAGGGAAGTCAGAATAAAGTATCATCAAGTTCTTCAAATGTGAGAAAACCATTCAAGTCATTCATGGTCCACTGCCCCATGCTCACAACAAGCTGCTCGTTTGATCTTTAGCCTTACGCAGGACAGTGTTGAAGTAAAATCATCCACTGATGAATTGCCTACGATTCCGTTTTTTTTCGGGGAGACTCCTGTAACCCCACCCCCATCTCATAAAGCCCCACCCCCAACAGCTCATTGGCTCACCTGATGACATCACATCCCCCAAACTAGAGGAGGAGCTTCCACTGGACTTACTAAAGAAATGAGCAGACAAACAGAGACAGAGATAGAATATTTTTAGTCATTGTGTCTACACACACGAGCGGACTACTCTCTAAATCTCTATATTTAATACTATAATCTCTAATAACTAATGCACAAAACCTGGTCCGACCCACACTGATTCTATGTCAATGTCCATGAATTGATGCTGCATGTAGAATGTTATCATGTTATCGATAGTCACCTGGGTTTGAGGGTCAGTCATCCGATTTCAAACTGCGAGCTGGTGTCACCTAACTTACCCAGTTTTCAACAAATCAAATGTCAAACAATCTCAAAATTCTGTACTTTTGGATCATTTAAAGTTTCAAGTAAATTGTCTCATAATTTAATACTGGGTCTCTCATCTGGTAGTCTCAGCCTCAGACCCATAGACCATTTGATGAATATTACTACAATGACCAGAGCTCTCCAAAATTGTAAGCTCAAATCTAATTGGTTTCCTAGTAGTTGCAAACATTTTTATAAGTCTACCTGGAAAAAAAGAAGCTCGTTTATATAGTGTAGTACCAAGCTGCTACAATGAACAAAGTTTGCGAAGTTCATATAGCACTGAATCTTTGAAAGATATTCAGCTGAGACACTATAAAAATATATCATTGTGCACAACTGTATATTCTGTTTATTTTATGTTATGTCCACGAAAAACAATCTATATTTATTACTAATCCTTACCATAAAATTGATTTCTTCAGTTCCAGTTCTACAACGGCTTGCAGAGACTGTGGCACCAATATTTAACTACTGTTTTGTTACTCTCTCTTTTATTCTTGTATCAGTTCATATTTTTTTCTGTCTTTAAATGTCACACAAAACAGAACAGAACAGAACAAAACAAAACAAAAAAAACACATGGATGCTTTACTTTTTCAGACAGTCAGTTTATGTGGATGGTTCTTGGCCAGAATAAACTGCACTGTAGACTGGACTTTATGTCGATACTCAAAAGTCTGGGTCTGGCTCTGGTTCTTCATTTCTGTAGCTAAGACATGATGATTATGAGCAGCAGTGAACATACAGTGAACTGTGATAAATGTAAATTTAAGTCATAATGTTTCTGGCCAAGATAACAGACCTGATTACATAAAGTAACAGGCGAAAAAGGGTGAAAATTCAGATCTGGAGTGAAACTGAAATGCAAACCCACCATACCTTCTGGGTTTAATCTGGGACTTCCTCTAACTTCAAGCAATGCCATGCTCACAGATTTACTGAGTCAAAAGTCAATTTTCTTTATAATGCCATCTCTGTTCTTGAAACCCACCACCCTTTTTCATGTTGTAATGGAATATTTTAATAATCTTTCCAAAACTTTTTCAAAAGTTTTATTGTATCCTATAAGACTTAATATTATCAACAAGCTATAGTATCTGTTGTATCTATAGAATAGCAACTATAGAGCATTTGGTTTTCTACACATGGAAATAGCATCAAAAAACAACTTTTTATTAATGGATCAAAAATTGTATAAACACATAAAAATGAGCCTAGAAATATGTAGTAGTGCACATTTTTGGAAAACTATCCAAGATTTCATTGCCAGGTTGATAAACTGACAGAATATACTTGATCTAATATCTACTTTATCTTCTTTTTTTTTTTTTTTTAATAAAAAAAAAAAAAAACAAACTTTTTTTTTTTTTTTTTATAAAAAAAAACAAAACACTAGCTTTCTATTTTTTTCTATTCTATCTACTTGTTTTTCTTTGTGTGTGTGTGTGTGTGTGTGTATAATATATATATACTGTATATACACCTTGCTACGTGCCCTGCGTTAGGCTAACCGAGACTTGCCATTTGCACTTATATATGGTTGCTCTTTTGTTCGTTTTGACTGCATTTATTTTCCTCATTTGTAAGTTGCTTTGGATAAAAGCGTCTGCTAAATGACTAAATGAATATTAACGACTAAGAGGTTGTGGAAAATCAAATGCTCCATTCACCTAGGTAAGTACGTTCTCTGTCTGCTTACCCTTGTACACGGCTTTTCTTCTGTTCCAGCTGTGCTCTGATATTCTCCAGCTTCAGGGGACTGGGGATAAAACCAATCTCACAGCCTTCTTTTACCAGCCTCCCAATCCACCAGTCATTATTAAACTTCTGCATATGGAGCACAGAAAAGCACAAAAGAAATAAAAGCTAGGAAACCTTTATACCCTCCTAGCATTTTTCTGTATTCAAAGTCATCAGTGAATCTGAATCAGCAGTGACCTGTTCACTAATGGGCCAGCAGGCCACAGTACCTCTTTGATGTGCAGGAAGTCTTTCGCATCAAATGAGATGGCAGTTCCTGGCACAGGCACATCTTCATCCAGCGCACCACAGTAACTGACATTTGTTTTCACGGCAAAGGCCACCGCTTTGGCCTGGAAGTTTATGTTTTTTTGAATAAAAAAAAAGTTTAAAATTATATATATAAAAGCTATTTTTACACACTTAATGTATATCTTTGTCTAGTCCACCTCACTGACTCAGTGGAGTGGATATAAAACAAATAGGGTAGACATCTGAGTTTTATATTTAGTTGTACTGATATTATACATTTTACTCAAATCATAAGTGTAATCATAATCTGCACTGTCCACAGTGTTATAGCTGTGTCCAACCTGTTATACTGAAATTTTGGTAACACTTTACTAAAAGTGTTTTACTAAAGCCTTTATTTATAATGCATTATAAAGATTTATTAAAAGGTATAATGCATTATAATTATTCATAATGTGCATTGTAATACATTATATCTTGTCGTAAATAATTATATCTGAATTTAAAATGCATAGTGTAACAATGAACTGATAAGTGTTATATAATGTATTAATTGTGGTTACAGTTATTCATGAGGTGCATTACAAGGCATAATTAATGCATTAACTACTTTTATAATGCATAAAGCGCTTTAAATAAAGTATTACCAGAACTTTTCATTTATGATTCAATAATAAAAAAAATTAGGAAAAATGACTGTTGTAAATAATATGAGTGAAGAACGATGCATATACTTTATTTCTACACTCTGCGCACGTGAATCTTAAAAGTACATATATTATGTACATTTTTTAAATAAATAAACACTAATATAATATCAAATAAGATTAATAGACACTATCTCTTTATTACTGCAAAAATAATCATTTATATCAGAATGTATAAGGCTATTATGCTCATGATCTTAAAATCAAATGTAACCTGCTACATACCTGTAAAAAAGCACTGTATACTGTTGTGTACTGAAGTATGTGTTGAATATGATAAGCACCATACACTATATATTAATCTGTAGTAAGTGTGATTTGTGTCTGCTCTGACCTTTGCCCTTTCCAACTGCAGTGCAGCCTGTGTTTCTCGCTCCTGCCGGCCCTGACTACCCCCCTCTGGCCTCTCCTCCTCCAACGACACATCTGAATCAGACGGCCTGCTAGTGTAGGAATCAGCTGAACCCTGCGAACAGATAGCACATACTACATTACTTGCATGCATGCAGTCTGGTCATGACTTTTAAAAGAGGCAAGTCAAAAAAAAACAACAATTTTTCTTACTCGGCCCAATCAGAACAGTTACTAAAACCGCAAAAATGGGTTGTTCCGAAATTTCAGCACATAAACATATGACCTCTGCCACATCAATATTTATTCAGGATTCAAATACTTGGCACACCCTGATGAATGGCAGACTGAAATATCCCACTATGTGGAACAAATCATAACTGAGGAAATTTACATACAGAAGTCTTTGTGTGTGTGTGTGTGTGTGTGTATAATATATATATACTGTATATACACCTTGCTACGTGCCCTGCGTTAGGCTAACCGAGACTTGCCATTTGCACTTATATATTGTTGCTCTTTTGTTCGTTTTGACTGCATTTATTGTCCTCATTTGTAAGTTGCTTTGGATAAAAGCGTCTGCTAAATGACTAAATGAATATTAACGACTAAGAGGTTGTGGAAAATCAAATGCTCCATTCACCTAGGTAAGTACGTTCTCTGTCTGCTTACCCTTGTACACGGCTTTTCTTCTGTTCCAGCTGTGCTCTGATATTCTCCAGCTTCAGGGGACTGGGGATAAAACCAATCTCACAGCCTTCTTTTACCAGCCTCCCAATCCACCAGTCATTATTAAACTTCTGCATATGGAGCACAGAAAAGCACAAAAGAAATAAAAGCTAGGAAACCTTTATACCCTCCTAGCATTTTTCTGTATTCAAAGTCATCAGTGAATCTGAATCAGCAGTGACCTGTTCACTAATGGGCCAGCAGGCCACAGTACCTCTTTGATGTGCAGGAAGTCTTTCGCATCAAATGAGATGGCAGTTCCTGGCACAGGCACATCTTCATCCAGCGCACCACAGTAACTGACATTTGTTTTCACGGCAAAGGCCACCGCTTTGGCCTGGAAGTTTATGTTTTTTTGAATAAAAAAAAAGTTTAAAATTATATATATAAAAGCTATTTTTACACACTTAATGTATATCTTTGTCTAGTCCACCTCACTGACTCAGTGGAGTGGATATAAAACAAATAGGGTAGACATCTGAGTTTTATATTTAGTTGTACTGATATTATACATTTTACTCAAATCATAAGTGTAATCATAATCTGCACTGTCCACAGTGTTATAGCTGTGTCCAACCTGTTATACTGAAATTTTGGTAACACTTTACTAAAAGTGTTTTACTAAAGCCTTTATTTATAATGCATTATAAAGATTTATTAAAAGGTATAATGCATTATAATTATTCATAATGTGCATTGTAATACATTATATCTTGTCGTAAATAATTATATCTGAATTTAAAATGCATAGTGTAACAATGAACTGATAAGTGTTATATAATGTATTAATTGTGGTTACAGTTATTCATGAGGTGCATTACAAGGCATAATTAATGCATTAACTACTTTTATAATGCATAAAGCGCTTTAAATAAAGTATTACCAGAACTTTTCATTTATGATTCAATAATAAAAAAAATTAGGAAAAATGACTGTTGTAAATAATATGAGTGAAGAACGATGCATATACTTTATTTCTACACTCTGCGCACGTGAATCTTAAAAGTACATATATTATGTACATTTTTTAAATAAATAAACACTAATATAATATCAAATAAGATTAATAGACACTATCTCTTTATTACTGCAAAAATAATCATTTATATCAGAATGTATAAGGCTATTATGCTCATGATCTTAAAATCAAATGTAACCTGCTACATACCTGTAAAAAAGCACTGTATACTGTTGTGTACTGAAGTATGTGTTGAATATGATAAGCACCATACACTATATATTAATCTGTAGTAAGTGTGATTTGTGTCTGCTCTGACCTTTGCCCTTTCCAACAAGGCCACCGCTTTGGCCTGGAAGTTTATGTTTTTTTGAATAAAAAAAAAGTTTAAAATTATATATATAAAAGCTATTTTTACACACTTAATGTATATCTTTGTCTAGTCCACCTCACTGACTCAGTGGAGTGGATATAAAACAAATAGGGTAGACATCTGAGTTTTATATTTAGTTGTACTGATATTATACATTTTACTCAAATCATAAGTGTAATCATAATCTGCACTGTCCACAGTGTTATAGCTGTGTCCAACCTGTTATACTGAAATTTTGGTAACACTTTACTAAAAGTGTTTTACTAAAGCCTTTATTTATAATGCATTATAAAGATTTATTAAAAGGTATAATGCATTATAATTATTCATAATGTGCATTGTAATACATTATATCTTGTCGTAAATAATTATATCTGAATTTAAAATGCATAGTGTAACAATGAACTGATAAGTGTTATATAATGTATTAATTGTGGTTACAGTTATTCATGAGGTGCATTACAAGGCATAATTAATGCATTAACTACTTTTATAATGCATAAAGCGCTTTAAATAAAGTATTACCAGAACTTTTCATTTATGATTCAATAATAAAAAAAATTAGGAAAAATGACTGTTGTAAATAATATGAGTGAAGAACGATGCATATACTTTATTTCTACACTCTGCGCACGTGAATCTTAAAAGTACATATATTATGTACATTTTTTAAATAAATAAACACTAATATAATATCAAATAAGATTAATAGACACTATCTCTTTATTACTGCAAAAATAATCATTTATATCAGAATGTATAAGGCTATTATGCTCATGATCTTAAAATCAAATGTAACCTGCTACATACCTGTAAAAAAGCACTGTATACTGTTGTGTACTGAAGTATGTGTTGAATATGATAAGCACCATACACTATATATTAATCTGTAGTAAGTGTGATTTGTGTCTGCTCTGACCTTTGCCCTTTCCAACTGCAGTGCAGCCTGTGTTTCTCGCTCCTGCCGGCCCTGACTACCCCCCTCTGGCCTCTCCTCCTCCAACGACACATCTGAATCAGACGGCCTGCTAGTGTAGGAATCAGCTGAACCCTGCGAACAGATAGCACATACTACATTACTTGCATGCATGCAGTCTGGTCATGACTTTTAAAAGAGGCGAGTCAAAAAAAAAAACTATTTTTCTTACTCGGCCCAATCAGAACAGTTACTAAAACCGCAAAAATGGGTTGTTCCGAAATTTCAGCACATAAACATATGACCTCTGCCACATCAATATTTATTCAGGATTCAAATACTTGGCACACCCTGATGAATGGCAGACTGAAATATCCCACTATGTGGAACAAATCATAACTGAGGAAATTTACATACAGAAGTCTTAAAGGTGGAGAATCAAAAACTATGGTTAAAGAGTAAACAAATTCTCATGCAAAATTGAATAATGATTGTTTTCGGGTTTAAGAAACCTTGCACAACCTTGAAGTAGACTGTCACAATGGTACAAAAGTGGAAAATAAGGCCCAATTTTCAAATATGAGAATGACACAGAAAAGAGATTTACCTGAAGCTGTCTCTCCCAAGATACATTTTGACAACATTTGTGAATAAAAAAAGATCAGACCATCCACACTGTAAAATATAATCATAATTTTAACGGTAAAAAAATGTAAATATGCTACGATAAAAACCTGTTCATTGGTTAACGGTAAGTTTCCTTACTCTATATGGTGAAAAAATAAGAATACGTTTTTTCTTATCAGTTATGCACATTAGGGTTTAATGTTACATTGTATGCTGTTAAATTAATGTTTATTGCATTATTTTAGTGTCAGGTGTATTACCATGATGGTGTTTTGTTTTTATGACACCGTGCACCTTCTGTATATTACTATTTACTTCATTATTTATCTTTTTATAAAGGTTAAATCAGATTTTAGTACTTAAGCATAGTAACATTTCAGTTAATATATATATATATATATATATATATATATTTTTTTTTTTACAGTAAATGTACAATCTGTAAAAATGCTACCATATTTTTCACTGTAAAGTTCTGGCAACCACAGCTGCTGTTTGTTTTTTAAATCGTAAATTTCACTAATTCTTTTTTTTTTTTTTACAATGCACTTGGGCCATCTTCCTTGGTCATTATTCACATTGGTCTGGTCTGCTGGATTTTCATTACGTCTGTGATACTCATGTATTCCTATACAGGCTGCTGCAAACACAGGTCAGCAAAAAAACTACCTGTACCTCTATTACTAGAGCTACCAGCCATAGAGATACACGCTTCTTAAGCAAACAGAAAAATACACCTGTGAGCTGAAAGTGACCTCAGGTAAGCTCCCTTTGTTCAGTCTACATTACATAGTCTTTAAAAACAACAGATACATTTACTAGGTAATAAACTATGTAATAATTTACATTTGTTTCATGTCATTTTTAATTCAACTTTGTTATTGTGTGTAACATGAATATGATTATGTAAAATGTTACTCAGCATTTTATGGATAAACATCAGTCATCACATATTTTCATATACAGAAATAATTGATTTAAAACATTCACAGTGTAACCAACATATCAAAATGATTCGGACTGTGTGGCATCTCACCATGATTCGGATTCTCACCTTGAGGCATCTGTCACTGTCTGAGACAAATGTAAAAATACTGAATCCTAAAACGGAGTAACAGGCTATGAAACTTACATATCTTAAAAATCATCTGCAGCTGGATCGAAACCAATTATCTTAAAACAAAAACTAGAAATGTGTGTAATTATGAGCTTCCAGCACTTTTTTTGCAACTTGTTAGTTTCTATCATCCATCAGTTGTGTGCAAAGTTCATTAACTACTCCAAATAGTAAAAAGACTTAATTTACAGTACAAATAATAGCCCTGAAAAACTCAAGCATCAACATATCTAGATTTCCTTTAAGCATACATACCTTCACTGCTTGTTTCTCAGGACCATGAAAAATGTCACAATACATAATCTGAACATTTTCACCTGAAATCTCCATAAAGTCCTCAGACGGATCCATCACGTTCAAGAGAAGCACCTGATCCCTATCAGCTCAATAAAAACATATACCGCATGGTATTCACACTTTCCCCTTTTAAGATAATGAAGAAGATCCAACCAGCCAGTACATCGTCCTCTAATTAATGAGAGATCTGCTCAAAGTGAAGTGAAGCTAGGAAGCTGTATTCTGTTAATCCAATTTGGAAACAACATTAGCTCAAGTCAGTGAAAAGAATGATTGGGTCAATATCGCATTAGACAGAGAGAGGCAGAGAGAGAGAGCGAAAAAGCCTCGCAGTCGGCTAAAAAATTTCAACACGCTGCCTAAGGCGAAACACTTTTTCCCTGAAGGCAGCCGCTCCGCACAAGCTTACTTCAGCAGGGACCCAATTGAGTCCAATCACAAAACGCCTGATTCGGGAAACAAAAAATGCACAAGTTTGCTTATCTTTCACTGCAGAAGTGATGATTGTGAGCAAAAAATTCAATTCAAATGAATGGCTTTCATCCTTGATTTTGACGAGATAACAGTCTTTTTGCTGAAGAATGACTTTGGAGGGCCTTTAAAGATTCATATATAATGTCATAAAGACAGACAATGGCCCAAAATTAAGTCAAACAGATTATTTTCTCATTAACTAAATTAAGCTTTTATTAAGCTTAGGTTTACAGACACAATTTTACTGGATTTGCAATGCAGAGTGCAATGAACGTGGTTTAAATGCATATGTATTTTATTAGCAAATAAATATAAATTATCCCAGACCTCTATTTTGAAGTAGGCTATGTAGAATATGTAAAACCAGTCATACACTGTAACCCCCCCCCCCCCCCCCCCCCCCAAAAAATT
>NW_015506279.1:221201-223336 GCF_001515645.1 Sinocyclocheilus grahami
CTATTTGGCTCTGTTGAAATTGTAAAACCAGTTGTTCTTATTATCCCCCCCCCCCCCCCCACACTCCAAAATATTGGAGTATGTTTGACAAGAAAATACTATTTCAGTCTTTCTCCTTGAAAATTTCTCATTTAACTCTCTTACTTGCCATTGCTTTGTAAATAATTGAAAAATGTATTAGCAATTTCTGCGTGACATTTTTTTGACACCAGTGTCTGAACACAGAGTACGTGGTTAAACAACTTCTAGATGGAATGTACATTTATTAATAACATTAAACAAAGTTTCTTAAATATTATGCTTGCTGATTCATATTTTAAATGATTTTATGTGCTCTACTTAAAAAGCTATATGTTAAAACTGATTAAATACAAACAACATGACATACCATATATTCATCCTCAAAAGCGCAGGAACCTCATTATGGATTATGATGTGTATCTTAAATAAATGGTCTCTGTACATACAGAACATCGAAATAAACACATCTGAAGAGAATTACAGTGGGTTCTAAGGGCCTCTGGCGTATACACACAATCCCTGATAGCTTTTCCAGACTTCTGGCTCGATTTCATTTTGAGGCATTCAAGTGGGGCACCTAAGCCATGTGACTCATTACATTCTACACATCAGCAAGAAACGGCTCTGCCCCTTTAACAGCCAGACAGTAAATGAAGCTTTACAATTTTACCTATATGATAACATCCTAAACAAATTCAACTTTAAAGAGATCAGGTAGGTCCTACAAAGAACAGAAAGCCACGTATTATAATCCTGAAAAAAACACCAACTAAAAAAATTAATGAGAGACGTGCTTTTTTTTCCTGCTGTAAACGCACTGTATGGAATAGGAGTGAATGTTCAATGGGAATGTGTGCTATTAACAACACATACTGAAAGACATACACACACAAGTCTCTGATGAGCATCTCCCAGTAGTACACCCACGGAGATCGGTGGGCTGCATCTTAGAAAATCATGGTACACTGAGTCTCGCAGGCCCTGTATGTGCAGCACAGCTGAGCCAGTGTTCAGAACAAGAGCGCGCTCACGCACACACACACACACACACATATAGCCAGTGGGAAAACACTATATATAGCCATAGCCAATTCTGATCGCGAGAAAAATAACTCACCGCCTCCGAGTCTTCAAATCCATGCAGGTACAAATTGTCATACATGGAGGTTTGCTATTCCAAATAGGTCCTCTTGAAGAATAGAGAAAAAAGAGAGGAGGAGGTGGTGGTGGAGATGGAGAGAGAGGGGGAGGAGGAGGAGGAGGAGGAGGAAGAGAAGGAGGGAGCCGCCACCACCACAAAAAAAGAATCGATGGGGGGGATGACGATCCCCTTGCTCCACAGAGGAAGAACAAGAAGGGAAAAAAGGGTAAGAGAAGCCTCACGAGAAAGAGAGGATGGAGAGAGAGAGAGAAAGAGGGAAAGCAGGCCTGTGCAGACGGCTCAGCCTGCAGGATGGAGTGGATCCCTCGTTCAGCCTCCAATTCTCTCACATCCTCAGGCAGGGAGAAGCTTCCCAATGGCTCACTGACGCGGATGTTTCATCATCTCTCAGCAACACGCTCACACACACACACGGCACGGCACGGCGCTGCTCCCCGCATCAGAGAGAGAGAGAGGGTTAGAGAGAAAAAGAGAGAGAACCCTTCCTCAATCTCAGGCTGATGACACAGTTGACCAGATGTGTGCTGATTGGCCGAGCAGCCTTCCAGTCAGAGCTGCTGCTGACGTGTGTTCTCCTTGACTGTGAGCGCTGATGAGAGAGAGAGAGAGCCTCCCTCTGCCTCTTTCATTCTCGCTTTCTGTCTGTCATTTCATTTGAATGTACAGTCAGTTTTTTCTCCAGGATGTTCCCCTTTATTTGCCGTGATGCTATTTTCTTCATTTTCTTCGCTGATTAATGCTTTGTTTGTTCATTTTATTTTTCCCATCAAAAACATGGTATTTTTTTTTACAAACATATATATTTTAATAATCTAACCACATTTTAACATAACATGAATAAATAAAAAAATATTTAGCAAATACATAAATATCTAAATAACAAGTGTATATATATATATATATATATATATATATATATATATATATATATATATATATATATACACACACA
>NW_015506279.1:223797-230850 GCF_001515645.1 Sinocyclocheilus grahami
TATATATATATATATATATATATATACACATACATACATACACACACATATTTTGGATTGAAAATTAAATTAATTGGGTTTGATTTATATACAATAAACTAATTATATATTTACACGTAATAAACAATAATTAAAAAGTTTAATTAAATTTGTATTGATTATGTATAAATATATAATAATATATTTTAAATTGTATTTCCACTTTTATTAATATATGTTCTCACTATTTTAAATCTTACCAAATTTTAACATAACATGAATAACGTTTTAATAAGTTTTTGTAAATAGTATAAATATATAAACAAATATATACAATAAATATATTATATATATTGATATATAATGAATTATATATTAATATATAATATAATAAATATATTTTAAGTTTAATTTCCACTTTTATTAACATACTTTCTATTTTTAAATCCAACCTCTATGTGTGTGTGTGTGTGTGTGTGTGTGTGTGTAATAATCAAAAGGTTAACAACAGATTATAGTTAGAAATTATGCTAACACTTTACAATAAGGATCTATTAGTTAGTGTTAGTTAATGAATTATCTACCATTAACTAACAATGTGCAATAGATTTGTTGCAGTATTTTTATGTTACATAAACAATCTTTATTAATGTTAGTTAATAAAAATACACCTGTTTGTTGTTAGTTCATGCTATCACAGGTCCATTAAATAATATTAAAGGGGTCATATGATGTTGCTAAAAAGAACATTATTTTGTGTATTTGGTGTAATGAAATGTGTTTATGCGGTTTAAGGTTAAAAAATCACATTATTTTCCACATACTGTACATTATTGTTTCTCCTCTATGCCCCGCCTTTCTGAAACGCGTCGATTTTTACAAAGCTCATCGGTCTGAAAAGTGAGGTGTGCTCTGATTGGCCAGCTATCCAGTGCGTTGTGATTGGCTGAATACCTCAAGCGTGAGACGGAAATGTTACACCCCTACCATACTGTGATGCCCTGTCTGGCCGGAGCGACGAGACAAAAACATTCAAACCCACTACAAACGAGGCATTTGTTGCATCCAGTGGGGACATAATTACTGATTATAATGACTTATACTGTCTTTTTACGCGTTGCATTGCGCCGCGTAAACATAAAACCATGTCTGCATTTGTGATCGCAGAAATGACATCAGTGGCAAATTCTTTATATATAAATATGTACTTACAGTCTGTGAGTAAGAACAGCCGATATTGCAGTCTACTCTACCAGGATCAGGAAACAGTCCTCCGTAAAATGTGTTGCACACATCTGAATATTTGGATTGAACTGTTCTGGAACAGTGTTGTAAATACAACTTAACCACTGATTTCTAGTCGTATCCTCTTTTGGAAGACCAAACAAAGTAGTTTCGCTTTCACAACGAAACACAGCGTCACCCACGGCGGCCTAGAGTGAGCAGCGGCCGGCGGCTAGAGTGAGCGGAGGCTGGCGGATTTGACGAAGGAGGCTTGCGGCAACCACATGTGACGACCCCGGGCTGGACTCCGCTCCGTCCACGGTGAAAGCCGATCCGGCGATCCACAGCGTGAAGTTGATGTATTTCCTCAGCGACCAGCACAGATCAGCTCTAGGAATGACTAAGTGGATATCGTCCTCTTTTGGAAGGCCAAACAATGTAGTTTCGCTTTCACAACGAAACACACATCGCCTTCACGACATGGCGGCAGCAACAATACTACAGCGAGAATAAAAGTTACGCCTTCTTTCTTTGCGTGAACATTTGGGCGGCGTTATGCAAATCTTCCCACATCGTGACGTAGACATGTGGGGGCGTGTTAGAACGAGACGTTTTAGGTAGGCATGGTTGACTCTTAACTTTTAAAAAGAGTATCTCTTTGGATTTGAGACTTTAGTTTTTGCAACATTACAGATCTTCTTTATGCACCAAGAGCTTGTAACGCACCAAGAGCTTGTAACACTCCAAAGAGAAAGGAAAATTTGAAATGGCATGATATGACCCCTTTAACACTTACAACTTTAAGTAGTGATTACAGTGATTAGAGCGGAAGAAAAAGGTTATAGCAGACACACAATTCAAGCATCCCACTACATCAAAGCCTGTCTGAACAAAGCAATGAATAAGGACACAGAATGTGTTTGCTACATTGACCTTTAAATGTGTCTGATTACTAGTCCTAATTTTTAAGTGACTGGTCTTGAGGTAATAATTTAATTGAGCCAGTAAAGGGGTGAATAAATTTTTAATTGATCCAGATTGGCTCTGAGAACCAAGCTTGATCACTTTCAGAAATGGGCCATTTCTTTACCTGTCTCAGGATAAAACTTGTGGAGGTGGTGCTGCCATCAGACCTCTTCAGTCGACTACGCCTTGAATATGTTCCCCTGTTCACCTGTAGAGGGAGCAATGATGAAATCATGAATGAATTGCTTCAGACATGGTTGACCATTTCTCAACCCTTTACTTTTGAGAATATAAAATTAGCATTATTGTTAATGGAATCATATTTTTGATATTTGACATTAATAGATCAGAATCAGAATAAGCAGCAGGATCATTATTGAATTTATTAGCCAAATATTACTTAATTTGCCTGCTGAGATCCTATCAAGGTTATAAAACACTTACATAATACATAATAATTTTAGATGGAAATATAGACTGAATGTTGCACAGAATTAGAAATAGGTAAAATATGACTAGCCTGTACATTGTGTAGAAACATGGAAGTTATCCAAATGTGGGTGATGGGAGAGAGGGTGCCAGCAGATAAAACTGTGCTGTGTGCAGTGCATTAGTGACCATTAATGAGGAAAGTTAATTCGGTAATGAGAGCCACTTGCATCAATGTAAATTATCTGTGCAAATTCATTAATGGACTGATATAACAGTAGACGTGGAAAACATATAGAGCGGTCATTCAGCTCGAGGTTACATAGATATTAACCCTTCTTTACCCCTGGGAAGAAAAAGAATACAGCTACAAACAACAGGAAGTTTGAAAGAGAAGGAGAGAAATAGAGATGGGGGTGGATTGACAAAAAATAGTCACTACAGGGACACATGAATTAGCCAGGTTTCTATTTCTAGGCGTCTCTAGAGCTCTATAGCAGTGTTGTGGATAGACAGAGAGCTTGTTCTTTTTAAAGTTTGTTTAATAGGGCCACCAAAAAGTGGGTCAGTGTGCTCATTTCACTGCATTAGGGTTGTTCTTTATGTAGTCAGGTGAGCTAGGTCATTGTTGGTGTCAAGACAAAGAATGAATCTATATACTCAAATAATAATGCTAGCAAACTAGTTATTTCTGCTTCAAATATTTCATGTGATTTGATAAAGTTCACAGTAGTAAAAGTCTCTGCGTTTTAATTCATTCAAGTGCCCTTGACACCCCTATGCAAACAACAAAATTGCAGAACCCACTGAAAACAAAGTCTACTGAAAGTACTTCATTCCAAACAGTTTTACTGAGAATACCAAGCAAACACCAACTAAAACGATTATATGCATACAGGCTAGTGAATATCATAATAGCTATCTGTGTTTAGTTATATAAAGTTATCCAACAAAATGAATAAAGTAAAAATGATGTCTTATCTCAAATCTTAACATGGTCACCTGAAATATAGGCGCTTGGATTCCCTCGCCGATCTTATTCCTAATATAAATGTGTCGAGACATCTCAGCCAGCACATCGGTCCAGATCGGGGGTTGCTGGCTTGCTGGCCCGGCCCAGTGGAAGTTTGGAGGGTTTCTGACGGCTTGATCCAGCTTCGGTGGTGTGTGTGTGTGTTTCCCCGCGCTCGTGAAGAACCGCTCTGCTCTCGTGCACCAGAGGAGCCACAAACTCCTTACAGTGTGACAGGAGTCAGGTGCGCGCGCACCGCTCGTGTGGTAGCAATGAGCGGCAGTTCAGTTTTTTGGTTTAGATAACCTAGTTTTACCTAGATTACCTAGTTTTAGATTAGGTACTGCTGGCCCGGCCCAGTGGAAGTTTGGAGGGTTTCTGACGGCTTGATCCAGCTTCGGTGGTGTGTGTGTGTGTGTTTCCCCGCGCTCGTGAAGAACCGCTCTGCTCTCGTGCACCAGAGGAGCCACAAACTCCTTACAGTGTGACAGGAGTCAGGTGCGCGCGCACCGCTCGTGTGGTAGCAATGAGCGGCAGTTCAGTTTTTTGGTTTAGATAACCTAGTTTTACCTAGATTACCTAGTTTTAGATTAGGTAATAAAACCAATACAAATTTATGGAACAGTAACAAAACATAGCGCCACCACCCTTTCTCCACACAGTGGTGCTATTGCTTGAACAAGCTAATAAATCCTATTATGTCAAACAATGTGATTAATTCTAACAGATGATCACAAATCAAATGCACATTTTGTCCTAAGCTTTATTGATGGCTTGTGAAAGCCGTTTAGATCCGTTTTTAATGGGTCCAATAAGAAAAGCCTGCTTAACATTAGTGAACTTGAAATGGAAGACATTTTAAAATAGATCTTTATTGTATAATCAAATATATGATTCTTCAACATATGTTTACTAGAAACACAGGCAGAGAAGTGGACAGGCCAAACACACAAAGATGGGGAGTAAAGTTTGAAGCTGCATTAAATAGTACAAACTAAACACCAGCACCAGCGAATAAGAAGAAAGAATAAAAATGGACAAAAGAACATATTTAATGGTAAACGATTACAAATAGTAGGCCTATTATGGAGTATCAAGGTCCAAGAGAAACACACTGTTAACAATTAGATATTATAGTAATAAAACATTATAAATACATTGTTTATGTATATGTATTTGGTCTCATGGGAAAAAAACGTTGTTTTACCCAAAGATGACAATATACTATATACTTAAAGCAAGGCTCTGTTCGTAGCTTATCTCCTCTGAAGTTTCATTTCAGGATTGAAAATGAAATTCATTGGGTTTGATTTAAAACCATCTATTGTAGAGGTGTAGTTTTTTTTTGTCATATTATGGACCCATCTATATTGGAGAAAACAAAACTTTTGTTTTGAAAAAAAAAATTTGGTGTCACTTTTGGTATACTGGACATTTGTATCTGTCAGCAGGCAAGTTTTTCCATGAGGAAAAATCGTTGTCTTTAATCGTCTCTCTTTATATAGCCTAACAACTTTTTCTCTGCTCTTTTCAATATCCAGTAAGCAAGGTCTGACTTCTTTTCTGCAGAACATTATTGCTTAGAAAAGTATTCTGTTTTATATCACAGAAGGAATTTATTTTACCTTTTCATTATAAGTCTAACATATTACTAAATGAAACTTGTCTTTTAATTGTGACTTTTATTACATTAACATTTGAACGTTTAATGTTTGTTTTTTTTGTCCTCAGGATAGTCATCAGCATATTGGTGATGCCAGTTGTTTTGCTTTTCTAACGGTTTCCTACATTTTGATGTACAGTAAGTGTGCAACTCTCCTCTTGAGATTATTTTGTACAGGTAACTGCACTGACATTTGTAAGTTTATTACTTCCATAATCATCCATTTTCCTTCTCTAATGTGACCCGTTTGTTATTGAATGATGTTACAAATGTCTGATTTGGTTTCTACACAACACAAGAGGGCAGCAGAAGCTCATCTGGGGAGCAATGATGAGATACTGTTTTTGTTGTGGGCAATCATCATGGGATCGGGGATTGTCTGGTAAGTGTGTCCACCTTTTGCTGGCAGAAGCCGAAATTACGGCAATGGTGCCAAAAATCAGGTTTCCCTAAAGATGGACTTTCCAAAAAGTACCAAGTCCTCTAAATTACTAGTATAAATTACATTACGAGCATGAAGCAACTTTCTCTATTGAAGGCCATTCAAAAATAACTGTGACGAGTGGGGCGGGGCCGAGAGCTGTGGGTACGGAGCGAGGCCGGTGGAGTAATTGATAATGAGCGACACCTGCACCACTCACCGGTCTCGAGTCCCACGGAGGAGCTTTGCATTTGGAGGAGTGACGACAGTGAAAGATGAGAGAGGACCAGGCCTGGACTTTATTTTGTGTTTTGGTTCGGTTTGTGCGCGACAGTTGTCTGCGAGGGGCTGTCGTGCTGTTTTGTGTTTATTTTATTATTAAAGTTTTGTTTAAGTGTTCGCCGGTTCCCGCCTCCTTCTTCCCGAACTACGAACGTTGTTACATTGGTGCCGAAACCCGGGAGGAAGGAGGGACACGCTGAGGGTGGCCTGCCGTCCGAGAGGGAGCGGAGGAGTCGGCCCCGGACTTTATTTTGTGTGCGGCAGTCGTCCGCGAGGGGCTGCCGTTTTACTTAAATTTTTTGTGTTTGTTTATTTTATTAAAATCTTCTTTAAATGTTCGCCGGTTCCCGCCTCCTTCTTCCCGTGACTACAAACGTTGTTACATTGGTGCCGAAACCAGGGAGGAAGGAGGGACACGCTGCCAGAGATCCCTTGCTGCTGTGGTGAATCCGCGGGGCCATCGAGCATGGCGGAGCAGTCTGCCGCCATGGAGGCACGAGGCGGTGGGCTGGAGTGAGTTGCCGGGGGGGGGGGTTGGGGGCCGGCCGCCTGGGCTGTGGAGGGACGGCTGCCGTCCGTGAGGGAGCGGAGGATTCGGCCCCGTTCGCCTGAGGCTGGAGCCTGCTGCCATCCGCCATCCGCCATGATGGGGATGAGCAGGGAACAGGGGACTCCTGCCGGCTGCCCGAACCCGGAGGAGGCGTTGCCGTCCACCGGGCGGCGGAGGAGTGTCGGGCCGTCCGCCGAGGGCTGTCCAGTGCCGCCACCTGGCATCGCGGAAGAGCTTACCCAGCTGGTGGAGGGCCGAGCGGCAGTGTATCTGTGAACTGGAAAAAGATTGATTTTTTTTTTGTACCGCCCAGGTACGCGGCGGCCGCCGTGATTGGTTCCCCCGGAGGGGGGCGGGGGAGGGAGTAGAACGCAGAAAATGCTAATGCGCGACACCCGCGCCACTCACCGGTCTCGAGTCCCACGGAGGAGCTCCGGAAGGATAAAACGAGGAGTGATGACAGTGTTGGACGAGAGAGGACCAGGCCTGGATTTTATTTTGTGTTTTGGTTCCGTTTGTGGATGACG
>NW_015506279.1:230902-270885 GCF_001515645.1 Sinocyclocheilus grahami
CCAGGGGGTGGGGGGCCGAGCGGCAGTGTATCTGTGAACTGGAAAAAGATTGATTTTTTTTTTGTACCGCCCAGGTACGCGGCGGCCGCTGTGATTGGTTCCCCCGGAGGGGGGCGGGGGAGGGAGTAGAACGCAGAAAATGCTAATGCGCGACACCCGCGCCACTCACCAGTCTCGAGTCCCACGGAGGAGCTCCGGAAGGATAAAACGAGGAGTGATGACAGGGTTGGACGAGAGAGGACCAGGCCTGGATTTTATTTTGTGTTTTGTGTGCGGCAGTCGTCCACGAGGGGCTGCCGCTTTACTTTCATTTTGTGTTTATTTTATTAAAGTTTTCTTTGAACATTCACCGGTTCCCGCCTCCTTCTTCCCGATCTACAAACATTGTTACAATAACCATGAATTTTGACAAAAGTTTTCAAACCAACAAGTAAATTGTTGTTAAAAAAAGTAATGCATTGCATTATAGTAGATATTTAACCACGTTTTAGATCTAAACATGCACAGACACAGAAACAGACATGCTTCATCATGATAAGAAGTACACAACAGATGTCACTGGTCTTATATTCTCTCTTTAATGTCATCAGATATTGATTATTGACAGCATTTTAATACAGCAGAACTCTGTTCTAGACAGACATAATATATCTAAGAGGGCATCATAAAAGATAAAAGGTCATTACCATAAAAAAGATAAATACAAATCAAGATCAATTCAAAAATCTGTGAGCATATCTCTCTTAAATAACGGTGTATAAACATACAATAATTGAAACTACATCAGTGTCAAAAACGAGAAATGATAACAGTGATATGCACCACAAAATAACTTGTAACAAATAATTTGCACAACTGTAACATTCACATCTCACAGTCAGTTTCACAAGTGCTTAGCACTGTACTGTCTCCATGTATCGATATTCCATTTCTGAATGTACCTCTTATTAAAACGAGTACAGCACAAAACGGCAGCATCATCTATGAGTTGTTGCTGCCAGCTGAACACAGTGATACACTGATCTCACATCGTTGTTTTCTTCGCTGGTCCATAGAAGAAACGTGCCAGAAGTGCATTGTTTTTACTTGAAGAGGGCATTGTTTTCATAAAGGACGACCTCAAAGTTAAAGCAACTGAGAGGATGGACCATGCACGATCAGTCTGAATGTATGAGGTTTAAAAAATGAATAAAACACACAACGCTAACCTAAAAAAGGCCTGGTTTGTTTCCCAACAGTTCTTCCGCTGGTCTATGGGAGAATGGGAAATGACACTTGAAAATGATGGAGCCTCAATGTACACACGAGAGGAATAAACAAGGCAAGAAGAGTCATGTGACAACTCGAAGCCATAACACTGATTACTGTAATGCTGCAGTAGGTGTTGCTTAAACTAAACACACTACAGTTTGCTATTGATAGTCAAGAATACAATATGTAATACAGCATAAACGTGTAAACTCTCTACTATGCATTATAAAGGGCCAGAATTCCGATATAAATGACTAAACCCTTCATTGTGCACTACAGAGAGCCATTACGTGTATGTATATGTGCGGTGATATTGAGCTTATGAAAGATCAGGTATGCAGTCTTTTGCTACTAATACAAATCAATGCAGTAAACATTTTCACTTCAAACTCACACTTGAAATGTAAATGTTCAATAACTATCGGTGCAAATTGAAATAGCCTATGCATTGAGCGGATTTACTGTAGCTTAGCTTGAAGAAAGCTCGCATTTCTAATGTGCAGGACTTGTGTCACATCATAAATAATGATCCTGCTGTATTATAGCTAAACAAGAGTCATCTAGTCAAGTTTCCACTTTTCCGAAAGTGCCATCGGGAGGTCTGTAATGTTTAGGAAAGGCTTTCAGCTGCAGAAAGTTAAAGGCATACTTGCGACATCCAACGTTCTTCATGGTATTCTCACGGCGGCAGCCCTCACTGGTAGGGGAAAGGGGCGGGATTGAGTGTGTGAAAACAAGTAGAAAACAAACAGAACATGAAGCCATGTTTAGAAAAATCACAAGCAAAAATTAGCACAGCCACAAAAGATGGCAGCAGACATCTCAGCAGTGTTATGAGCATGAGTATTATGGGTGAACATAGAATGAGGGTGGCGAAAGCAAATAAACGAACAAACCACGTCAAAAACACAAGTTGAAAATGCTAATGTTTTTTAGGTAGCACACAGGCAGTTAATGCTCTGAAGCAAATTTGACAGAAATGAAAATAAATCTTTAAGATCAGCAGGCTTCATTGGTTGTGTATTAGGGTATGGTAAATAATGACATTTGATCAGGCCAACTATTGCACATGTCCCTCTTATTGGGATTCTAAAAATTCTGTTTTACAACCGCACATAACGTTTTAAACAATTAATATATTCTTTCAAAAATGTGCTTACACATAAATATCTTAGTAATATTCATATAATAACTATAAAGCAATTCATAATATAAACTTTAGTGAGTCAAGTGTTGTAACAAATGTAAACGATATCAGTTAGCATGGTTTGGTACGATTTACTCAGGTGTAGGCCTTTATCTACCAAACTGACCAGTTAGAAATGAAACATCAGTGCAATGTGTCGTTCTCATTTCGAACCCATATGACTGACTTTATTCCAAGGAACACAAGAGGAGAAATTCTAAATTGTTCATGCTGCTTCATACAGTGAAAGTCAATCAGAAGAGAACCAGAGGCTATCAAGCTCTGAAAAAAAAGCAATATAAAAGTAGTATGACTAGTGTGATGAACAAAATTATATTTAAGTTATTATTCACTGAATAATCATGTGAAAAATTTTTTTTTACTGAAAAGAGCAGCTTGGACACTCTACTAAATATCTCCTTTTAAATTCCACTACAGAAAGAAACATACAAAGGTATGTAAATGATCACAGACTAACCAGTTTTGCATTAATTGACCACTTAATGTTAAATTTTTTTTTTTATTATTCTACTGAATTCTGAAATCAAAATGGTTCCTTGCCAGAGACCTTTTTAGTTTGTGACTAAAAGAGCATGATGCTCTATTCACATGCTTTAGTACGAGGTAGAGCTAAAGAATTTATTTGTGATATTTGAGTAAAAATTTTCAAATGTTGTAAGAAGCATAAAAACAACACTGCATATGTTTGGATTCAAAAAGAGCTGGCTCTGAGCACATTCATTATTCAAGCAAACCTAACGAGTCCACCAAACTATTCCCTAACCCAAGATACTTATTTATTTCCCAAAACATTCAACAACATAGTCCATCAATTCAAACCTACAACTTATCTCTAAAACTATGACTGCAAAATGTATCCAAAAATGTTTGATTTTTATGGCTGTCACTAGGGCTGTGCAATATATCGAAATTATCAAAATATCGCAAATGTACATATCGCAATATGCATATCGCTACAGCTTGCAATATTTGGGGCCATGAACAAAAGACAAAGAGAAAATCACTCACTGCTCTTACCTAAATAATTAATAAGAATCAGTGCATACTGAATTCAAAGAGGAAATTCTAAGCAGTGTTTTATTTTTCCTTTTTATTATTCAGTTCCTAAACTCATGTTAAAATGATTACACTAATGTTAAAATGACATTTTCATGTAATGCTCGAGTAAAACACTACCGTTCACTTTCAGAAGTTGTTGTAGGGGGGCTTTCTTATTAGAATCAAAATCAGAATGAGCTTTATTCACCACTTAAGTGTGCGCAAACACAAGGAATTTGTTGTGGTTTTACAGGAACTCTTGGTACATACATACATACAAATAACCATATATATATGACACAAGATAGTTATAGAAGTTCACAGAACTGACTCAGCAACAGCTGAGTAAAACGGTTTCATTTGAGCATGTGGCACTTTAAGAATTATCGTATCGCATATCGCATTATTTAATGAGTTATCGCATATCGCATTTTTCTTCAATATTGCACAGCCCTAGCTGCCACGATTAATCAAGAAAAGCATCTAGCACAGCATTCTATTTAGAATGCTATATGTATTCGGTTGAACATTGTAACCATTCACAAACATGTATGTTGTGTGAATCAGTCATATTTTTTTTGTAATAACTTGCAGATGTGTTTTAATATAAATTTTATCAATTAAATTCATAGTTGAGATTGCACTATCATGGGAAATAATCAACAATTTTATAATCATGCAGCCCTACCTAAAACCAATGATCAAACTTTAAAACGATCAAAACTAAATTGAGATCTTTCCTTAAATTCGATTTGTTAAAACCTACCAGTGATATTCAGCCAAACCTTAGGCAGTATCTGTCCCTGTCTAACCTATGAAACTTCCAAATCAGTCAGCAAAACCTTTCTCCAACTTATTGTATAAGACATCGTACTCAGAAAACAGCTTGAAACATTATCCAACATGATTTAAAACAAACAGGGAAAAATCTGGAAGTTATCTCTGACATTTTTAAGCAAACAAAGCAAAAATAGACTCACAGAGCCACAACATCATTAAAAACGAACCCCTTCAGCATCTCAAAGGGAGATATTTTGGGACAGTCAATTTCTTTAGTGGGTCAGATGAAATGCACAATTTTCTGAATGTTATTTTTTATATATAAAGTTCTTGCAATGGGCAGCTCTTTAGAGCATGTAAGCTCAAGCAGTGCCAACTTGTAAACAGCAGATGTACTGGCCGTGGCATGTGGCCAGACAAATTTTACAAACCACAGAGAGGCCATTTCTAATTTGGCACAAAGGGAAGCACAATTAAACTGAGTTCTGTAAAATTCTCTCATAATAAACTTTTACATATAAAATATATATATTTACATATAAAGAAGGGAAGAAATCTGATGATTTGCAGCCTGCATGTCATGATTAGGAAACAAAGTGATTCGTTTTGGTAAAACAACATACATTCTATTCATCATTACTGCATACGTGTCTTTACTTAAAGCAACATGTGGATGCTATTGTCATCTAAACAGATACATCTTAAGAGACTGTTCCAGATTTGACACAAATATTTAACTTACACCATCTAGCATGCCATTTATGCCTCAATTTGAGAAAAGAAACTAATTTACATTAATACACTTACAATGGAAGCTGTACATAGTTGTTTTTTCAGAATTGTGTATTTCAATGTTAGACTTTAGTGCATTCATGTAAATAAGGTTGTTTGTTTTTACAAATTGAGAGATGAGCCGCAATGATCAACGAATGCATGCTTCAGATGTGGTCAACGGATCTTGTGCTGAACCCGGAACATTCCTTTACACAAAATTCCTTTTAAACCTATTGCCATGTACCTCCTGTCAGCTGACAGTAAAAACATCCTTAAAGACGTTAAACAAAATCTTGATGAAAATCAATTCTCAAGTGCATATTTAGATTTCCCTGACTGAAAATACAATCTTATTTGGCCAAATTTAATGGGCTCATTGGAAAGGCTGCAAACAGGTTAGTGCAGACCAATCTTGGTAAAACAGCAACAAGTGTTCTTCCAGCTAAACATGGGAAGACATGGACACACTTAATACCCTAAAGTGCAATACTTTTTAAAGCAAGTGCGATGATAGGTGAGATTAGCTTTGGCCAGGCCTTATATTTGCATTTAGATAGAAACACATGGAAGACGCAACAAAATCGACCACAAAAATCACTGGAAAATTCCATGATACTGTTACAGAATAACAATATCTCATTATAGAGTGCAACGAGTCGGGTTCCGGAAGTAAAAATCTGTTAATTTTCTCCATAGGGAAATTCATTTTTAACGATGACTTATAAACCTTTAAAGACAGAAGTACAGTGAGTTGAGATCGAATGGTATATACTTTTGTTGAAGTCATCTTTTCGCATGATTCTGTACAGAAAATTCCATCAATCAGAGATTGGTAGCTAACAAATTGCGGCAAATGTGTTTGTGGTTAATGCCCAATCCCATAAAGCACTGCAAAATATATATATGATTTGCTATGCTGTCAAAATACTTATTGCATATTTTGCAATAAACTTGTAAAATAAGTTGATGTAATAATCAACTTTAAATTAGTAGTTTCTATTCTTCCTCAATTGTTTTGAACTTGATTGTCATTTGCAATGCTTCATGGGATTGTAGTTCTTTCCCTCACTAAAACGGTTAAGCACACAGTTTTGTACTTTTGTCTTTTGTCCAATTTCGATTACTTTTTTTCATTTTTTAAGTTCATGATGTTGTGATTCGCCTTGTAGCTGCTTGGCTTGCTGCATGGCTTATAATATTTTAAACACTTTTTTGAAAAATTCCTATGGGAAACAAAAAGTGTGGAAAAAAAACAAACATCCGGAACAAACGCCGCTGAAAAAGTGTGCGGGCACTATTGCACTCTATTATATACATATTGAATTGACCACTAGCACAAATATGCATGTGCCTAAAAATAATTTGTTATAATAACACAAATAAAACAGTTCAATATTATAAGAATAATTAGTATTGAATAAATAAATCAATGTGAAATCTTAAATATATATATATATATGAATATCTATTTTCAATGAACCCTCTAAAATAATCAAAATATTTGTTATGTCACAAATTATTTTACAAACTTTTCTCATCCATGATTACTTGAGAAAGAGAGAGAGAGAGAGAGAGAGAGAGAGAGAGAGAGAGAGAGAGAGAGAGAGAGAGAGAGAGGGGTAAGGCAGAAATGACCACCAAGACCTTTAGATTGGCTGTTAGAGAGAAGAGCTATATCAACCACAAAGAATTCAGCATTGTCTGCACACAGCTCCTCACCCAGAGGAGGAAGAAACAGAAAAACAGAGAAAGGAAGTGCTGAGATAGCCAGGGTGAGGGAAAGAGAGAAAGAAAAATGGAAAAGGGGGTCTCAGGCTCAGCTGCAGCGGAGTTTGGCCAGCAGGTAGGCTATGCTGAGGAACACCCAGACGATGAGCAGGTTTGGGCTCAGGGCCAGAAGGGGCAGAGAGTAGAGCAGACTGGGGTCCAGCCTGAAGTCACGTACGGGCAATAAGCCGCTCAGGTTCTTCTGAGTTACCCCCTCCCTGGTCCCAATGCTGCAGAGAGGGGCAGGGACGAGGGAGCGGCAGCAAGGGCCAGAGAGGACAAACAGAATGGGACGACATGCACATGATGGTGACATGACCATTGGGGTGGTTCCAACATGAATGTAAAGAAAAACAAAACGAAAAATGAATTGCAGACACGATGAAAAGGTCCATCCGTCAGATGTGGATGCAAACAAAAAGTAAATCCGACATAAAACAGACAATGTGAATTAGGAAAAATAAACAGAAGGGAAGGAGAGAGAATAAAGAAAGAGAAAATTAAGAGTGATGTTCTGCATCTCTGCCGTTTAAAGTAAAGAAAGTTTAAGAGATGGGTTCTCCATGTTGGACAGAAGGGGGCATATGTGCTGCTGCTGCCATGCAAATCAAGCGTGCTGTGTCCTCCCAGCATGCAACAGGCCAACAGAGCCATCATAACAAACCAACTGCGAACATAAAAACAATCTTGTGTACAGTGTCTCTGCATCCATCTGTTTTGTATCCAGGCTTGTGAAGGATAGTACATTTTTAGGTACAGATAGACTGCTGGCTTTCTTTGAGATTATTCATTTCAAGTCACTCAGCCTCATACACACAGGGGACAGTGGCAGATCATGTACAGTGCATTGTGGGTAAAACGTTACCTTAACATCCAATTTATTAACCTTGGTTAATGAATTAGATATTGAACTAACAATGAAGAACATTTTTTTACAGCATTTATTCCTACCTACTTTAGCTAAGGTAAGAATAGGGTTATTTTTAGGTTTTTAATTTATAAATTCAATATTCTTTACTTTGTTATACAAATTTATACAAATCAAAATGTTTTATCGACTACCATTCAAAAGAATGGGGTCAGTAACACTTTTTATTGTCTTTTAAAGTGTCTTATTCCTACCAAGGCTGCATTTATGTGAACAAACATACAGTAAAACAGTAATATTGTGAAATTTTATTACAACTTTTTTTATTTTATACATTTATATTTTAAAATGAAACGTATTGCTGTGATGTCAAAGTGAAAATTTCAGCATCCATTACTCCAGTCTTTAGAGTCAAATTATCCTTTAGAAATCATTCAAATATTCTGCTTTGGTGATTTCTTATTATTGTCAGTGTTAAAAAGAGCTGTGCTGATTGATATTTTTGTGGAAACCATGTAACCTTTTACATCATAAATGTCTTTACTGTCACTTTAATTCAACTGAATGTGTCCTTGCTTAATAAAAGTATTAATTTCTTTCAAAAAAAGTAAATCTTACTAGCCAAATGGCGGTGTTTGTAGAAGTTAACATTATCTAGAAGAATATATGCTGTAAACTGTGCATTGCTAGTTTATGACACCCAATGCATTAACAAATGTAAATGAATTAAACCTTATTGTAAAGTGTTACCACTGAGTATTTACTGAGACTCTATAAAACAGCTACAAAACCTTCCTGTACTCATCTTGTCTCTTTCATCAGCTTCAACAGGACAGATAAACAGTTTTCTGTACAAATTTAACTACAATGTTTGTTTAGATCTATCCTTAGATTGCACAGGAGACAAGAGGAGACAATTATGTGAAAAAACGGACAATTTCATACCCTTATTTATAAGCACAGAGCATCTGGCAAGCACACAGTCAAACAAATCAGCAGATTCAAAGTTTCAGCAGTTTCCTCACACTCTACAGGAGCAATTTATTTGTGTTTACACCTCTCGTGGAGAGAAGGGATGAAATATGGATGTGTGGAGTGGGAAGGAACAAACACCCTAACAAGTGAGTAAATATAAAAGCAATGAACATATTAGGCCACATAAGCCACAAAGCAATAAAGACAGAAAAGTGTTACTGAAAACACCAAGAAGCCACAAGCAATGAGGGATGATGCATTGGAGGGGATCCTTCAGAGAGAAAGAGAAAGGAAGAAAAGAAAAAGAGAGGCACATCCCCAAAGCGTGCGATGCTTATGAATTGAAGTGCAGGCAGTTGTTCAGGAGTCTTACCTGCGCATGCAGTCGAGGGCCTGGGTGAAGACCTGCGGGGCCATGCCATGCTCGTGCTGCAGGATCAGACACTGCTCCAAAGTCACTGACATAGCAGTGCGGTCCTTGGCACTTTTACAGCTGGTAAAACGTACTCCATTTAGTCGCCGACAAATCTGAGTGAAGGGGCACAAATACTGTATTTCAGCCTAACACATATTCACACTTATTCCAGTTCAGCATTCAAGTATCTTTTGAAATGGCACTAGAACCACTTAAAGGCCTTCAGATGCAAACTCTGTATAAATGTACATATAAACTTTTTGACTTCATATGCTCATGTTATTAAGGGTGCACCAATTAACCCAGTGGTTCTCAATCCTTTTGATTTGAAGGCCCCTCATGATCCAACACAATATTCAATAAAATTGGCTAAGACAGGTATTTTTGTTGTAATTATGATAATACAGCTTTTCAAACTTTTTATTAGCAGAAACTGGGAGTGTTGATATATTAAATTAAAGATAAATCATTTTGTGATCCCAGGGCATCTAAGATTCTTGTTCTGTTTATTATTTAATAATAAAAATGTTATTGAGGAAGAAATAAAGAAACATGATTTCAGTTTGTATCCTAATATTTTATGATTTTAGCATTTTAATCAATTCACTTTTTAAAGATTTTTTAATTGAACAATTTAAGTCTCCTTTTGTGGGTGCCTTGGAAGTTTTGTGAGGCCCCCTCTGGTTGAATACCACTGAATTATCTTACACTTAGAATATTTCTGATGAAGAGTCTGATGAAGAGCCTGCATGCTCGAAACGTCACCTGTGAGATAGCCTGTTATTACATTTTTGTATCTTTGGAGCCCAGGTGTGCTGACCTTTTTCTATTTTCATGATACATTTTTTGTCAAGCACCCTGTTGGAGAGTTTTTCCAGGGATGTGTGTGTGCTTTTGTTTTGATTCCATGTTTACACTTAGTATATTTAGTATATGCATTCTAAATGTTCGATTTTAGGTTCAACAATAACTTGTTTTTTTTTAAATGTCATGTAAACTGTCTGAAATCATAATTATCAGATTACAAACTGGCCTCAATGTTGTGCGCTTATGTTGAAAGACAGAGGTGACGTGCGATGTGTATTTTTAGACACTGTAGCTCGACTCCACAAAACCCAATGTAGCTTAATTATAACTACACATGCAAAATTACTGAATGTGATCCGCCAATATACCCGAACATGCATTATGCCTACTGTATGTGCATAAGACTGCAGCAAAATACACCAATGCAAATTACATTTCGTAAAATGTTGACTTCTATTGGATTATCAGTAACGAAGATTTATTTTTTTCAGGGTTTTACATAGGCTTGCAGTTTCTTTTTTTCTCTATGTATAACTATACAATAATTTAGTGATAAAGAGAACTGCTGTGATTAAAATGGATTGAAAAAGGACACCTCACAACGTAAATATTTAATATTTCTATTTTCAGAGGTGTCAGTACAAATGAGATGCACTCAAACATGGATTTTACTCTATTTCGGACATGAAAACTATGGGTGATGAAGTTTTAATTTTTTAAATTTTTTAATGAGAATAGTTTTAATTGAAAACAACGCCAAATGGGTTTGAGCAATTATTTGAATATAATTTAGTAGTAGAAGAACCGTTACCTCTGCAGCCTGCCACAAGATGTCTACATTTTTATTTTTCCTAGCATGAACGTTTTGACCAAGGAACCGCAACAGCTCTGGGAGACACGTCTGACTACGAGAGCGAGGAAGACCTGAGAGAGACAGAAAATTAAAACCAGAGTGACTTGTATAATTCAAATATATTTTTGGTTATGTAGAGAGGGAAAAAAACATAAGAGAAGAGTGATGACTTACAGTCGTCAGGTAAAACCTCTTTGAACTGCTGGTAATAAGAGCCAAGACGTGCCAGGCTCTCCACATTGATGAGCTCCTGAAGCGACGTGTCTCCAAACCTACAACACAAACATTTAGATTTTCCCTTTAGATATCTTCAATATGAACACAAGTGTATGCCAAACTGAAAAAGAGATCAGATAAATCAAACAATTATGATATATTGATATTGATAATTATGATAATGTTGTTTGTTGATGTTATGCAAGCACTCTTGTGGAGTGCTTTACATAATCAGGACTCACTTCTCGGCGAGCGTTTGCTGCTCGTTGATGCCCACGTTGAACAGCACCGGCTGTACCCGCAGCAGCATGCCGTTCTGGATCTCCCTTGGCAATGCATCAAACATGCTTCCCGGGAGCGGGATGCGAACGTTGAACCCGTCTCTATTTCCGGTGATCACCGGCAGCATGTCAGGGGAAGAGGTAGAGATGGCCTGTGTCACCTTGAACGTCACGTTTCGAAGATCCATTATTCCTATGCTCATGTCCTCTAACATGGCTAACTCCTCTCCTGTGAAACATACACACAACAAAGCAAAACCACTGTAGTCAGTGTAACATGTTTCAGAACAGAGCGCTTCACTCACATAGAAAAAAGGATAAGAATTGTGCTCTCAATGAGTTTACATAACACAAGTGATTCAGTGGTCACCGAGTATCCAGGTTCAAAGTATGGGCATACTGTATGTGTGTAAGTGTGTGTTTACCATAAGTACTTAATAGGCACTCGAACTGAGCGAGCAGACCGATGGTGTAAAGCTGTCTCAGGAAACCGTCATCACGGAGACAGTTTCTCAGTTTGATGATGAAGCCACAAATTAGTGCTGTGAGCTTAAGAGAGGCAAAAAGACAAAGCAAGAAGACATTTGTCAGAGAATGACAGAAAAACAGGTGTAGAGGAACAATTCACCCAAAAACATAATGTCATTCCAAACCCGTAAGACTTTTGTGAAACTGTGTGATTTATGTCCCTCCAATGAAAGTCCATTCATCCAAAACTTTTGCGTTTTTATGAACTTTTCAGTGTCAAAGAAATCCATATCAATCAAGCAGTTTAATCAAAGTCTTCTCAAGGGACATGATCACTTTATATGATTTAATTTATGCTTTTTTCCACATAAGCATTGATTAGTGCACATACATTGAGTTCAAGGGTAAACAGCAGCTCAAACTTGCTTGCTCATGCGGTTTGTTCTTGTGCGTCAAGAAAGTGTGGTTGAGCTGCCGTTTACCATATTTGGTGTGCTCTATGATGTGCTTAATGTTTTTAGATGTAAATAAAAATCTGTTAATCATATAAAATACATTGTATGGGTCAAAATTATCGATTTTTCTTTTATGCCAAAAAACATTAGGATATTAATTAAAGATCATGTTCCATCCATATCAAAACTTAATTTTTTATTAGTAATAGGCCTAGCTAAGGACTTAATTTGGACAACTTTAAAGGCGATTTTCTCAATATTATTATTTTTTTTACACCCCCAGATTCCAGATTCTCAAACAGCTGTATCTTGGCCAAATATTGTCCTATCCTAACAAACCATCCATCAATGGAAAGCTTATGTATTCTGCTTTCAGCTGATGTATAAATCCCAATTTAAAAAAATTGACCCTTATGAATGGTTTTGTGGTGCAGGGTCACGTTTGTGTAGTCTTCTAAGCTTGGAAAGACATGAGGTCGAGTAAATGATTTTTAAGGGTGAACTATTCCTTTAAGGTTATGTATGTGTTCACTAATGTGTTTGTTTGAGAACTAACTGTCTGGCAGAAGACCACGTCTCGGCGGTACTGCAGGTTGAGGTCCATTGCGATGGTGGGTGCGCTGTCTTGCATGAGCAAGAAAACCATTGACTTCTTGGCTTTGTCGCTCATCATGGTCACACACTCCGTTAGGGTCGTCAAGAGGGGATACAGAGCCTCGCTCCACTCACCTGACACACACAAAGAATCTGCTGCTAATATCTTTATTAAACATCACATATTTACATGTTTCTTTAAATTCTCATGTTTCACTTTAAAGACCCCACTAAATCAAAATGTAAGATTTGTTGCTTTTAGTCTGTTTATTAGCGCAAATATTTACATTTTGTCATCATTTATTCACCCTCATGTCGCATTATTAGACTTCCATTTATCTTTGCAGCACAAATGCAGATATTTTTTAATGAAATCTGAAAGATTTCTGTCCATTCACTGAAAGTCCATTCCACTAAACTTCATTAAAGACACTGTAAAAGTAATCCATACGAATAGTGCAGTTTGTTAAAGAAATAAATAGTCAACTAAAGCTCAAATGTGCTTTCGTGATGTGCGAGAACCAACGAAGTCGCGCGAGCAATAATTTGAAGAACCAATGAGGTTTGAGCTTCCGTTGACCATATTTGATGGGCTCCATGTATGTGCGTTAACCAATGTTTACATGTGAATAAAAGCCTAAACTGAAGTGGTTGTGTCTCTTCAAAAGACTGAAATAGCTTGATTCATATGGATATGGATTCATACATTTATAATGTTTTTTATGAACTTTTTGATGTGTTACAGTTTTGGCAGACAGAAAATCACTCTAACTAAATTATCTTCATTTATGTTTTGAAGATGAATGAAAGTCTTATGGGATTGGAACAACATAAGGGTAACTGATGGCTGTATTTTGATGTTTGTGTGAACTAACCCTTTAAGGTAATCTCTATACTAGTTTAATAGTAAACACTGACAAAAAATGATTTTAGGAGATATATGCTCATAAAATTTACAATCCATCTTTTTCAGGAATACAGATTTAAAAAGGTGATGAGATTTTTTTTCCCAATTAAATTTCTAGAACTGGAAAGTCTGTTTGCCCCAGAAATTATAAATACCACTACAATAATATGCTTCCTGTAAGAGTGTAGTAGTATATTTTTATTTAATGCCAATTGTAATTTTTTTTCTCCAAAAATACAAGTATAACAAATACAATAAAAAACAGCAAACAAAAGCAAGTTATATTACACAAGATTCCCGTAAGAGTGAATTGCATTTTTAGTATACTATATGTCAGGGCCGTCCTTAGCTGACGCGGGGTAGGGAGCAGGGCCCCCTCGGTCCGTTTGCAATCGCGTTCCGGGGTGGGGTGGGGTGTTCTCCCTTAGTCCATTCGCCGCGGGGCCCCCTCAAGTGTGGGGCCCGATGCGACCGCACCAGCTGCACCCCCCTAAGGACGGCCCTGCTATATGTATACTTAATATATATTTTAAGCATTTTTAAATGCAGCTGACCATTATATTTTAACACATCAGGGGTACACAAGCCAATTCACAGGGACTTTAAATGTAAACGTGAGTGGACAGAGTTCAGAAAACAGTAGCAATGACAAGTTTACAAGAAACACCATTAACAAGGATGAACAACAACAACAACAGATGTGACAAAAGTAAACACAAATTCAGCAAAAGCGCATAAGCTTAAGGGGCGAAGGGGCTCCTACCTGGGTAACTCTCCTCTCCACTGCTGCTGCTGCCATCTAGAGGACGGAGGTGCAACATGCAACAGTTAACTTAGCGAGTGCAACTAGCATAGCGCACGCAGCTCACATAGACATTGAATAGAACGTAAGACAGCAGCAACTTTACAACATAGATTTAACAACTACTGTTTTTCCACTAAAATGCAAAGTGGAATGCTGGATAGGTTTGCCTAGATACAATATGTAAGTAATATTCACAGCTGCCTGGCAAGCTAATGATTTCATAGTCATTATATAATGGAAAAGGCTACTGTAAATCACAGCATGCTAGCACTGCCAAGTGACTAACTGGCACAGACAGCCAGAAACAGACAGACAGCCTGTGAGCCTGTTAGCCAGCCAGCCAATCAAACGAGAGCATCCGGTCACATGTTCACAGTAGGCAAATATGCTGGGTCAAACAACAGAATGTTCCAGAAACATGTTCCAGAGACATCAGCGTAAGACAGCAGCAACTTTACAACATAGATTTAACAACTACTGTTTTTCCACAAAATGCAAAGTGGAATGCTGGATAGGTTTGCCTAGATACAATATGTAAGTAATATATGTAAGTAAGAAAAGGCTACTGTAAATCACAGCATGCTAGCACTGCCAAGTGACTAACTGGCACAGACAGCTAGAAACAGACAGACAGCCTGTGAGCCTGTTAGCCAGCCAGCCAATCAAACGAGAGCATCCGGTCACATGTTCACAGTAGGCAAATATGCTGGGTCAAACAACAGAATGTTCCAGAAACATGTTCCAGAGACATGGCACATCAACAGAGAGTCACACAGAGTCAACACACATTCATTAACATAAACTGTGGAATTCACTTGGATGTCAGTTTTTCCATACATTCATATTGCTTTGTTTTGGCAAAAAGTAAACAAATATACACATACTACTAGACTCAAATCAGACAACATACACAATGATGCATAATAGATACCTAGGTAAAAAAAAAACAGATGATGAGATTAGAAACAATGGGAGAAGAATTTCAAGCCACAACCAGTCAAGTAAAAGTAATATAAATGCTAGTTGCTATGGCAGCATGCAAACCTGTTTGAAGACGAACAGGTGACAGAGTTTGTGAAAAACAGAGACTGAAAGTGTAATAACTAGAAAAGAAAGAAGAGATGAGTATGTACATGTGTTAGTGTCTGTACCACTATAGAAACACAATGGACAAGCAGCAGGGAATGTGAAGCAGAGTGCAGAAGGCAGAAAAACGTAACATTTGGAATTGACGAGAGACTGCCAACTAGGCCCGATGCTGTTCTTAAAAATATAACAGAGAGAGAGAGAAGGTGTGAACAAGACAGTGAAAGGCACCTACAGGCATGCGTTTCTGCATTAACAGGGCATGCAGGGTTCAGATCGGGTGGTGAAGATGGTGACGATGATGGTGAAGGTGACTGTTGTTGCGGTTCAGGGACAGAGGAAGGCTCCTCCATGCAGACAGGGTTGATCCAGAAGGCTTTTGTTTTCCCATTACCTTTCTTACTGGTGCCACTTTGCTGGTCAGTCTGGAACATGTCCTCACTGCTGCTGCTATGCAAACGGTCCCTCTGCAGCAGTTTGTCCACTCGCTGGATGATACACTCCAGACTTTTGTCAACATTCCCCCACACCTTTTCCTGTGACAAAGAAACTGTTTGTACAAAGTGCAAATTTTGGGCACAAACACATGCATGAAAACATTTTTAAACAAAATGATGCACTCATTCAGTGATTTCGGTCCCCCAAAATTTTAACACTTCAAAAAATTCATAACACCTTAAAAGTAATCCATCTGAACCGAGCGGTTTAATCCAAGTCTTCTGAAGAGACACAATCACTTTATATGATTTAATTTAGGCTTTTATTAACATTGTTAAAAGTGAAAGCATACATTTTTATAATAATAATAATGTTTATTGTTTTAGGTAAAATAGTTAATTTAGGGATTTTTGGGGAGTATTTTCTTTATCTGCATTAAAATTTTCTTCATCTGGGTTTCAATAAAACTAGTATTGAGCAAACCTGACCAAATGAAACCTGAATTCAAACTAAAACCTGATCAAATTGATAAACTGATCAAATGTGACAGTAAAACTTTTACATTGTCACGGAAAAAAAACATTTTAAATAATATTATTTTGAATGATTTATTCATTAAAGAATCCTGAAAAAAATGTAACATGATACCCACAAAATATTTAGCAGTACAACTGTTTTCAACATTGATAATTATAAGAAATGTTTCTTGCACACCAAATCAGCATATTAGAAAGATTTCTGAAGGATCATGTGACACTGAAGACTGGAGTAATGACTGCTGCTGGAGTAAATTCAGCTTTGCTATCACAGTAATTAATTACACTTTAATATAATTTACAATAGAAATAATATTTCACAATATGACTATTTTTACTGTATGATCAAGCAAATAAATGCTTAAGAGACTTCTTTCAAAAACTCAAACTTTTGAATGGTAGTTTATGTCAAGATTAACAAGAGATCTGAACACATCAGATTACAAAATAGTTTAATTCATATATCCAAACTGCTGTCTGAGAATGTAAAATGTGTAAAAAGTGTAAATATTGTCAGTAAATATTTTACACTTTATTTAAAGGATATTTTATAGTTTACTTCAAATGGATGTTACAATTAGTGCTGGGAACGATTAATCGTCCAAAATAAAAGTTTCTGTTTATTTAATATATGTGTGTGTACTGTGTATATTTATTATGTATATATAAAGATACACACACCCAAGTATATATTTTGAAAATATTTAAATGTATATATTTATATTCATATAATTTATATCATATATAAACATACTGAATATATAAACATAACATATTTTTCTTAAATATATACATGCATGTGTGTGTATTTATATACACATAATAAATATACACAGTACACACACATACATTATGTACACAAAAACTTTTATTTTGGATGTGATTAATCGCAATTAATCGTTGCCCCAGCACTAGTTATAATACATTTGTTGTTATCAGGCCTCTAAATCCTTCTTACCCACTCTTCCTCATGCCAATCAACATGGAGGGATGAACGACTGTTTCTGCCACTCCATTTGGCCAGTAGTGTGTCCTGATCATTCCTCAGCACCACCTGCTCTGAGTCAGCAGAGGGCGAGTTTTTAGAGGCGATGTACTCGGGTCTAGCTGCGTTCAGGGCCTGCACTGCAGACGCCAGCAGTTTACAGTCACACACCATCACCAGCTGCCGTGTCTGAAAGTGAGAGAGAAAAAGGGGTTATAATGTCAAATTCAGAATACACTGGGTCCAAGTTAGAAAAATTAAATGTGTTAATTTGTATCATCAAATGGATATAAAGTACTCTGACACCCACCTTATCCGCTAGGATGGCGAGGGTTCTCTCCATGCCGTTAGCGGAGCGTTCTTTAGCGGCACGAGACAGGCGCTCAGCGTAGTAGCTGACCTGAGTCTTGAGCGTGTTGATATGGGAGATGATCTCTTTGGCACGGATAATATCCTGAGGGATGTAGACGATGGACTGGGAGCTGGACAGAGCACTGCTGCTGGACCAGAGAGAGCTTGGTTACTTAAAAACACCATACAAGCAATAAACGCACATGCACTTTACTACATTACACAACAACAGACACATAATGATTGTGCATTTAATTCAGACAGTGATGCTCCAGAGACTTTGACAAGCACCAAACACTTCAGGTCCTCAAACTTGATTTTTCAGAGCAAAGAGAACAAGGTGCTCAGGGATGAACAAACGGGGTTATTTGTTCTGCAGGAGAATTATGCCATCAGTCCTTTAAATGGCAGATATGTTTCACTAAGTGCTTCTATACAATACAAAGGTGCAGTGAAGCGTGTTTGTACATCTTCGATGAACAGACAGTATAATTTCAGGAAACACATATGGCTGAGTGAACCTGTAAAGAACCAGGTCATATTTCACCTCTGTTTTAAATGTGATATGCAAGACACTGCATTTTGCATAAAGAAAAATATGTCTATTTTTAGGGTCCATTCATTTTAGTCCTATTTTTTCAACTGAGAAAGTCACTGCAAAAAAAACTTGTCAAAAATAACTTTAATGATAACTCATTTTAATTGATTATTATTAACTGACTGCTAGAGATAATTTAAAAATGTAAAACTAGTTTATATATTATTTAAATTGTAAAATAAAGTGTTGCTAATTAAATAAAAAGGTACTGAATTTAATTTATGCTGAGACTGAGATTTTTCAAAATTTAATTAGTGAGAAACGTTTTCTTCAATTTTTATGAACAATGTGTCACAATGCAATTATTAAATGACCCTAAAATATGTGCATAATTGTCTTTATGCATAATAATATATACTCTTTTGTTTTAGGGACTACATACTGTACAACCCAGACATTTATACATGAGATTCCCCCAAGTTATTGCAGTACAACAGCATAAATGACTAAAAAAAATTTTAACAAGAAGCACAGATATATATATATGTGTGTGCTCAGCAAAAGACAATTATATGACTTTTTATTCAAACACACAGACTCATATTACTCTTTTGTAGCGACTACAGAAAAGGGATGATGGAATCACAGAATAATGAATATCGTTCTGTTTCAAAACGTAGTGAGGCAGTGTAGGCATCATATGCGCTCATCCGGCACAAAGCCTGTTTCAGAACATAGGCAATCTAATTATGTTGCCTCCAAATTTTAAGACAACATTAAAGGCAACCCCAAAATGCATTAGATGAGCTCTGGTTATAATGTTGCAGCTCACTAGGTTTTAAATCAGAGATGTCATGCAGTAAATGGCACAAAAAAACAAACAAACAAAAAAATAAGTTCAAACTAACTCACCATTCCTCCTCATAAATGCTGATTAGAAAGCAAAAATGCAATTAAAACGTATGAAAAATAAACTAAGAGTGTATCTTAAAAGGGGAACTGCTACTGATGTAACACTAGCAAACCAACACATAACCAAAAGCAGCCCAGAAGGTGACAAACACTAAGAGTAATGATTTTGAAAGTAGAATATAAATTTTACATTAACAGGCAAAAAGTACAGTACCGTTATAAATGCAATAGTTAGCTAGCAAAAACTCTAGTGCGATTTTAAATGTTTATAAAGTTTTTTTATTTTTTATTTTTTTTTAATTGTCATCCTTAATGAATGAACTCACACACACATTTATTTCCTGTTAATATATTACAGCAAAAAGGAAACAGATAAAGTTTACTTAAGTGAAACTACCAGACTGCCATTTAACAAAACAGATATAAACGGCCATCTGTGACTTGGGACATTACCACAAATTTGATCCACATGATAGCTCTTCCTTCACATGCACGTACATGTGAACACATGCGTACAGTACACTCAGTTAATATCTTGCATATTTTCAAAGTTAGATTCAAAACGTGACTTACACTTTTTTTGCCTCCTCAAATTTTTGTAATAGTTTCCGCAAACCACCGTTTTTGAAGCCCTGGCAGTGAGCTGCAGGGGCCCCGATCGTAACCACATCATAGGTGTGATCTGGATACACAAACATCCATGTCACAAAATGAACAACTTAGTTCTTAATATGTAATTATTGTCAGTATTTGAAAATAATTGAATAATAGTGACCCTGCACATTGACATGAAGATCAGTAGTGTAACACATGTATCTCACACTACTCTGGACATCCATTTCTGCCTCAGAGATAAAAATTATAAATGAGTTTAAAATAAGAAATAATGTCGCAGATATAAAGTTGTGAGATATAAAGCCACATTACAAGATATAAAGTCACAACTGGGAGATATAAAGTTGCACTCCAAGATATACATTTGGAATAACAAGGAATAAAGTTGCATTATGATATATATTGCAATTACAGGGGGAAAAAAAAGTCATGAGAAGTCACATTGTGAGTAATGAGGTCACACTGCAATATATAAAGTCATAATTGGGAGGCATAAAGTCGTGGTATGAGATATACATTTGCAAACATGCAAAATAGTTGCATTGTGAAATACAAAGTAAAGTTACATTACGAGATAAAAAGTCACAAATACATAAAAAAAAATAAAAATCACACAAGATGTTGAATTGTAAGATATTAAGTCACAAGTGTGAGATACAGTCGTAATGCAAGATAAAAAGTCACAATTATGTGAAAAAGTCATGAGAAACTGCACTGTAATACTGTCTCTACAAAGTTCTGAAAGAACCAGTCACTGATTGGTAAAGTCACTGTGTCACTGCAGCGGCCGTTTGAAACGCCATTTCCCATAGAAACCTGAGTCTAGACCAGCCAATGCGCAATTGGGCATGTGCAGTCATAGGCGCATTATAACTGCACATGCACATTGGCTAGTCTAGCCTGAAAAATAAGCTTTTTAAATGCTATTTGAGCATAAAAAACAACATTCCTGGGGCAGTTCATTTCAGATTTTGTTGCTGATTTGAAATATGTAATTTATTTGCGAGTTCAGCAAGCAGTTTTTGAGATTTCAGCATTCATTTAGATGGTCTTGTATGAGCTGCCCGCAGGCGTTGCAAATATGGCCGCAGAGTAAGGTTGTGACATGAGGAAATTCCCCCCCCCCGGTTAATCGACGAGTGATAACACCGATAATACAGGTATCACCATGGGGGCAGGGGCAGTCCCTCTTTTCCTTCACTTTTAAATAGCTTGTAAAAGTGGCATGCGCATTTTACTTTCACTTTCGAATTAGCGGCAATTCGGCGTTAATTGCTTGAATGCAACAACAAAATACAACGTCAAACTCACTTTAGCCTATATATAAAACATAGAACTTTTATTAACAAAACAAATAAAAAATACACCATGCTATAGGGCAGGCTATGCCTAATATAAAATAACAAATAACTTACATAAAGCTTAAATAGGTATACAAAACTGGAAAAGAGTAAATGTGTATAATATATAACCAAATAAATAAGAAACGTAGAACGTTTATTAGCAAAACGAATAAGAAAGCTTGGAGGCACGGCATACACCTTGATGTCAAATAAAATAAATAAATTACACAAAGTTTAAATAAAGTAAAAATCAGCAAACACTGTGGAACCAATTAAATAAGAAACAAATGTTTTAAAAAAACTTCCAAAATCACCGTAGATAAAATGGCAAAAGTCAACAGGCTTTTCAAAATCCAAAATATTGCCAAACATGAGCTTTTGCATTTAGTTTCTAAACTAAATCATCCATCATCGTCTTGTCTGTCTCATCCCACTCTTCTTGTCGACTCACTCTCCTCACTGGATAAATTAAATCTGATCTGTGATGCGACTGTCTTTCAGCATGCTGCATTGAGCATCCGCGTTCAGTTTTAAATTGTAGTGTCTGTTCTTTTACTGAACTAAATGATTTTATTACTATAAAACATCAAAACGACGGTGGGGGTCGGTGCCGCGGTGGGCAAGTGACATAACCGGTGTTGCGGCTTAACAACGGTATCACCATCAGCACCATCTTTAACAACGGTATCACCATCAGCACCATCTATCGCGGCAAGCCTACCGCAGAGTGAATAGACTTTCCTTGAAAGGGACTTTGTCAACATTCAAATACTTGGCTAGTGCTTGCTGTAGCAGTTTCAACTCGTTTCAGAAATCCTACACCTTCCCCAGCTCCACCTGTATAGATCTGCTACAGGGAAATGCCATGCATGTTATATATGGGGATTGTTTCATATATGTTATAGGTGCAGCAGCAGAAATGTCTCTCATGTAGTACTATAGCTTGAAAAGTGTAATTGCAAGACTAGAGGGGTCAAAACTAAAATAACATCAGTGATCGTCTGAGTGCATGAAAACTTTTGTATAAGCGACTATTTACATGTGCTAAGTGCTCTGAATAACACCTCCTACTGCCTGCTGGGATTGAATCAGTAAAGAGCACATACACTAAAGTGCCCAACAAGAATATAGAGCAGTGACAAAACCCTTTCAAACAGAGGGAAATAACGAAAAGGGGAAGAGGAGGACTAATGAAAGAAGAACACAGAATGAATGAAAGATATCTAACCACAGCCAGACTCATCCTGAGCCCTCATTCTCTGCACATGAAGGTTGGTAGGCATAAATTCCAATTTCCTCTCTGCTTTCAGATTACTGGCTTTAAATGATGGACCTGTAAGACACAGAGAGATAGAGAGAGAAAGAAATCTCTTGACACCCCTTTATCATTCAAACAGGGTAGACATGTCTACTATTCTTAGACTTTCAGGTCACTGGAGAATCTTTCAAAGAATTCTGGGTCATCTGAAAGAGTTTTCTACCAGTTTAACCCTATAAAGTCAACTCTTATAACCATATTTGACAAGGAAAAACCCTCTAAATTACCAACGTTTAAAACTTTGCTGAAAAACGTGTTGTATCTAATGCATGCCTTCTGTTGTCTAATGAATAATTTATACATTTTAGGAAGTTAAAAGAATCATCAAAATGTCTAGACTTCATGTCATGGTACACAAGTCTTTTTGCTGTGAAATCTTTACTGATTTTTATCAAGTAAACGTAATAATAACTAGTTTGTAATATTTCAAAATGAACACTTGACTGAAGCAACTTGTTTATCCCAAAAATGCGTGTAACAAATATGATACATCAGGCTGTTTCAATGTAATGCATTGCATTATATGTTTTGGCCCCACAATGAATACTACAGAGCTCATTAAAAACCGAACATTTAAGTATTATCTTACTAACACATTTAATTGGGACAAATAGTGAGAATTATATTTATATGCATTTGATATAAGTAATTTGCTATACTGATAGTATAGTACATTGATTTACAAGCTATCAGAATTTCTTCTTATTTTTTGGCCATATTAATATCAGCAACTGCACCAAATTGCAACTTTTTGCTCAGTTTTTTTGCCTCACGTAAGTGATTTCAATAATTGTATAAATGTATGCATGTAAATACAATGACTTCATGCATTTTAGCTGGCATGGCCTTCATGAATTCCACAAGCATAAGTCCTGATGACCAATTTCATGTTCTAATTTAAGAATTATTTGATTAGTGACCTAGAAATAGCAAAGAAACTTTTCTTCATTTTCTGTCATTTTTTTAAATGTTCAAATGCTAGCTTATTTCCAAATGTTTAATTATATTTTGAATCCAACACTATCAGTGTTACCTCACATATTTGGACCCTACTCTATGATCATGTGCTCTTTTTGCACATCTTACACAAGTACAAGAAGTACTGAAAGTTCTGAAATGAAGTGTGTAACACCTCTTGCAACCTCCAAATGCAGACTGACCTTTGTAGTCCTGCAGGTCTGTGTGTGTATCCTGATAGGTCTGAAGGATGCTCTGGTACTGCGTCACAATTTGCCGTCTGAGATTCTCCCAACACGGTGATAACTCTCCTAACTCCTCCAGCTCAGATACTCTACGAACATCAACACAATCATGTAAAGGAACACTCTCTGTATATATTCATGCCACTAAAATGGTCATAGTGTGCACTGCATGCAACTGTGTATATGTCTGAGATTATGATAAACACCTTGAGGAATCCTCTTCCAGTAAGAGTTTGACAAACTGTCGTGGGATGTTAAGTGACAGGACGCTCTCAGCCATCTGTTCCAGGATCCGTAAATGATTCCCGTCAGTGGTTGGAAAACGGTACATACGTGACATGGTGCCACCAAACACTGAGACACAGAAATAGAATTAAACCATAAAGAGAAATCAATTGTGCCAGGCTGAAGCATTAAAACTGTATTTGCGTGCATTTATGATATTATGACCAGGTCCTGAATTTCACTTCTGTAAATAAAAATGGAACTAAGTGCCAATGAGCTTGGGAAAAGCACTATTACAGCAATAAAACATAATTATCATTAGTTATTCTTAGTACCAGCCATGTTTCTGTCAATATTTTCCAAGGAGACATTAAGCTCAAACTACTACAAAAAAGGTGTATATTAAATGTAGATTTAAATCTAATTTGCTTTCTTTCTTTTTTTTTAATACACAAAAAAATAAAATGGCTTATGAGTCAAAACAGACTTTTAACGGTATTTGTATTTCTGAGCACTTTCTGGACAGCTGTTACTCACAACATATGCAATTTTTTTTTTTTTTTAAATACTTTTACTCAAGTATACATTCAATTGGTCAAAAGTGACAGTTAAGATTTTAACAATGGTACAAAATTACAAAAAAGTAAGCATGCATGTATGTTTCTAAATTTTTTTTTTGCAGTTTTAAACATTTTATTTATATTTGAACATTATATTTAACAATAAATGTTCCCTGAGCAGTAAATCAGCATATTAAAATGATTTCTGAAAGATCATGTAATTTTAAAGACTGGAGTAATTCAGATTTGCCATCAAAGGAATAAATAAAACATTTAAATTTATTAAAATAGAAAACAGTTATTTTTATTTTCATATTTTATAGTATATCTGTTTTTACAAAAAATTTAAATAATAATAATCTTGCCAAATGTTTTGATTAAAAAAAAGTGTACTATACATTTTGAAAATGCCACTTGTTTTAACATTTTGTTATGTAACGCAAATACATTTAGAAATACTTTTACTCAAGTATACATTCAATTGGTCAAAAGTGACAGTTAAGATTTTAACAATGGTACAAAATTACAAAAAAGTAAGCATGCATGTATGTTTCTAAATTTATTTTTGCAGTTTTAAACATTTTATTTATATTTGAACATTATATTTAACAATAAATGTTCCCTGAGCAGTAAATCAGCATATTAAAATGATTTCTGAAAGATCATGTAATTTTAAAGACTGGAGTAATTCAGATTTGCCATCAAAGGAATAAATAAAACATTTAAATTTATTAAAATAGAAAACAGTTATTTTTATTTTCATATTTTATAGTATATCTGTTTTTACAAAAAATTTAAATAATAATAATCTTGCCAAATGTTTTGATTAAAAAAAAAGTGTACTATACATTTTGAAAATGCCACTTGTTTTAACATTTTGTTATGTAACGCAAATACATTTATATATTTTTAACTGTGGTGTCAAATTGTGCCTAAATTTCAAATTTTAGCCATTTGCTGCGGAGTTCCAGCCATTTGAGAACTCATCCAATCATCATATAGAGTAGGTGTTTTCAGGCAGTACAAAAATATAGTGATTGAAAACCCAATGTCCACTGAACAAACAGATGTTTTTCCAATGCAAAGAGCACATAATGTTCCTCAATACTCCCTGTGAAGCATGGGGTCCTAACTGAAACCAAAATTACGTGTTTAGAGCATGAAATCAATGAAACGGTTCCATGCCACACACATTTGGCCATACACTACATTTCCATCACAATGAATAAGTCTTAGGGTGTGAAAAATAAGCCATTCTTCTAGAGGCTGACATTCTTACCAGATCGAAGAAAAGAGTCTTTCCACAGAGAGGCGTATTTCGCTCGGACACCCACAGATTCTGTCAGACTCTCATCCACGGAGAGGACAGTCTGCAGCAATGGCACACGGTAGAACAAAAACATGTCAGAATGAGTAAAAAGTAGTGAACAAACATGCCGTTAGTTGGGTCACTGGGGCATAGGTAGGCTCACCCTGCCATTGATGGTGTCTTGTAGTTGTTTGATTGGTGTATGCTGATCTCTCTTCTCCTCTAGCTGCCAGGCAATGACTGTAATACTACCCACATGCTTGTTTTCTGCTGACCTGAGGAAAAGGAATAACAGATGTCAATATGCTCAAACTGCATAAGACTGCAACCTTTTCAGCATAAACCACTTCTAGACACCCATCTAGGAGCTGTCAAGACTGGTGGATCACCTGAGAGGTAAGTTTAGTCTATGGTTCTTTTCTAGCAGAAGATCCTTCACTGGAAACATCGCTGAGCCAAGAAGGTACATCTAAAAAGTGAGAAAAATAAAATAAAAGAACTAAAAGATAAAGACAAAATAGCAGATTCAGAGCTGTTCTTCTCATTTGTTGTGCGTGGTGTGTATCTCACCGTTCCTTGTGAGCGATCTTTTACATCGTACACAGAGAGCTTGACCTGTGTGTGCTGGTTAATGTGGGAGTCTTGGAAGAAAGCCACACTGCTAAGGAACATGGGATTACTTGTACCCTGCAAAACAGAGGTCAAACCATTTGTTTTTCGATTAGTCATCCACATCAGTCCACATTGTTCCATAAATGACAGAAAAAACCTGATCACAAGTGGTCAACACCATGGCCGTACCCAGGGTTAGAAAATTAGTGAGGTCCGGGGGGAGCGGGGACTTTTATCAGTTGTTTATTGCAACAATACATAACTACAATAACTTTGTCTAGTGCTCTTAAGAAAGTTTATAGCATAATTTGTGAAAATTTAACTATACTGAATGACATGGCAATACCGCTGTTCCCTATATGCAGAGTACGCAGTTTGCGTAGGGCACCAACTCCTGGGGGGGGGGGGGGCACATCCCCGTTTTTGGAAACAGAAAAAACCTGATCACAAGTGGTCAACACCATGGCCGTACCCAGGGTTAGAAAATTAGTGAGGTCCGGGGGGAGCGGGGACTTTTATCAGTTGTTTATTGCAACAATACATAACTACAATAACTTTGTCTAGTGCTCTTAAGAAAGTTTATAGCATAATTTGTGAAAATTTAACTATACTGAATGACATGGCAATACCGCTGTTCCCTATATGCAGAGTACGCAGTTTGCGTAGGGCACCAACTCCTGGGGGGGGGGGGCACATCCCAGATTTCTGAATGCATGAGACTATAAAATCAATCAGACAACTGCATTAATAAAATGATAGCTATAGGTAACTGTCTAGATTTGTAATTTGTAAATAATACAATTTATTTACTCTTATATTTTATTAAAGTTCTATTTTCACCCCTAGAGTAGTTTTTTTTTTTTTACTTCCATAATATTTGCAGGAGGGGGCACAACAATACAATCATGCTTAGGGCACCCATTTGACCAGCAGCAGCCCTGCATGGCATAGACTTCTTCATGGTTTTTGCGTATTTCATTGAATTCTGTAACCTACTTGTTCTACAGATCTGCGTGTACTAGTGTTAAATGCTACTGCTTTTGACAGCGTTGATAACGTTTATGACAGATAATATCATGATAATTTTTGCGTTTCCCTTACTGAATGTCGTATCCTGTCAGCAAAAACCTGTCCATGGGCTTTTTTGTCTGCTTTTAGTTTAAGTACCGGCGATGCAGTGTTGCCAGATATTAATACTAAAAATAAACAAAGAAACTAAAAATAAACCGAAATTATTTCCAATCTTTTGCAAATAAGATAAAGATATCGCTGACTCTAAACTGCAACTTCTTACTTTATTAATTTTCTAAAGTGTTAAACTAAGTGGAAAAGACAAGTCCAAAAACCCTTATAATAGTTGGATCTGGCAACACGGAGGCTGCACCCGCATCTTCACTCACAACTCTCTCAAGCCTTGTTCACTCCGCCAGCGTCTCGCAGCGATCATTTTCATAACAGGGACGCTAAACATTCTTGCAAGCGGTCTAAACTGAATTATACATGTCATGCAGGCATTCATATGAGGAGTTTAACAGCTAATTAGTCATTCAAAGAACAAATTATATTTTTGAACATGAAAATTTTACAGAGGTCCGGACCTCGGTGGCCTCATAGCTGGTTACGGGCCTGGTCAACACTAAACACTAGGGCTGGACAAAAAGAATAGATTTTGTGATTAATTGTGTCCTTCATTTGAACAATCTTGATAACGTTTCTTCTACAGCCCATGGCAAAAGAAATCATGTTTTACCGGAGTTTGTAACCCAAAATTAACATTAGACAGAGTACCATAATATAAGAAAAAAAACATGTCTTTCATTTGAATTGTCCTCATAACATACTTTACAACAAGTGTATTGCGATTCACGAACATATGACTAATAATCCACCAATATTTGAACATTTTAATTAATCTGAATTGGCTGAGAAGCTTTTCTGTTTGGCTGATGTGTCAGAAATGGGACTTTTATTTTGACAGCACTGAGAATGCTAGTTTTATTTTTTCCCAAATTCTGTTTTATTTTTTTTCCAAATTCCAAAATTCCATTTATATTTCTCTGGATTAATTTTTTTCCCATTTAAATTTTTCTATACTCTGCTTTAATGGTTAAAGGGGTCCTATTATGCTCTTTTACAAAGTCTTGATTTTGTTTTGGGGGTGTACTAGAAAAGGCTCTCATACTAGGTTGTTCGAAAAACACATTATTTTTCACATATTTTACATTATTACAACACCTCTCTCCCCAGTCTGGCATGAACGGCTCGAATAGTTCCAGTATCAAATGAAGGCCTGCCTTCTGAAATACGAAATGTGCTGTGATTGGTTAGCTGGGCCAGTGTGTGTTGTGATTGGCACCACTTGGCGCCTGGTCAGGAAATGTCATGCCCCTTACCATAGCCGCCTGCGAGCTTCAGTGTAAATATTGCATCAACATCAAATCAATTTGCGCACAATTTAGACCCGGATGATTGTAACCACTCGAAGTTCGTCTGCCTTGGGAAAGCTAGCGTGTCTCCGACATAGTGATAACACTCGTTGACTTCTCTAGTGCAGCTCAACCAGGTCTCATCCCATTCGTCGATATTTGTGATATCACAGATCCCGGAAATTATGCATTGTAGTCTAAACGAGTCGTTCGTTGTAGTTTTTGAAAAGTGATTTCTGTTAAAGGGGTCATATGATGTTCCTAAAAAGACACACATTATTTTCCACATACTGTACATTATTGTTTCTCCTCTATGCCCCGCCTTTCTGAAACGCATAGATTTTTACAAAGCTCATTGGGTCTGAAAAGCGAGGTGTGCTCTGATTGGCCAGCTATCTAGTGCGTTGTGATTGGCCGAATACCTCAAGCATGTGACGGAAATGTTATACCCCTTACCATATTGTGATGATGCCCTGTCCGGCTGGAGCGACGATTCAAAAACATGAAATCCCATTATAAACGAGTCATTCGTTGCATCCAGTGGGGACATAATTCTGGATTATAATGACTTATACTGTCTTTTTACGCGTTGCATTGCATCGTGCTGCGTAAACATAAAACCATGTCTGCATTTGTGATCGGAGAAATGACAAACTACAAACGCTACTCTACACTGCTCAAAACTCGAGTTTGAATCGTCAGTGGCAAATTCTTTAAATATAAAAAAACGTACTGACAGTCTGTGAGTCAGAACAGTTGGCATTGTAGTCTACTCTATCAGGATCAGGAAACAGTCCTCCATAAAATGTGCTGCACACATCTGAATATTTGGGTTGAACTGTTCTGGAATAGTGTTGTACAAGTGGCAAATTTTTTAAATATAAAAAACGTACTTACAGTCTGTGAGTCAGAACAGTTGGCATTGTAGTCTACTCTATCAGGATCAGGAAACAGTCCTCCATAAAATGTGCTGCACACATCTGAATATTTGGGTTGAACTGTTCTGGAATAGTGTTGTAAATACAACTGAACCACTGATTTCTAGTCGTCTCCTCTTCTGGAAGTCCAAACAAAGTAGTTTCACTTTCACAACGAAACACAGCGTCACACACGGCAGCCTAGAGTGAGCGGAGGCCGGTGGCTAGAGTTAGCGATGGCCGGCTAGAATGAGCTTAGGCCGGTGGGCTTGAGAACGGCGCGGCGGGCGGGCGGGTTTGCGGCAACCAATATGTGATGACTCCGCTTCGTCCACGGGGAAATCCAATCCGGCGAACCACAGCGCGAAGTTGATGTATTTACTCAGCGACCAGCAGGATCAGCTCCAGGCATGACGAAGCGGATATCGTCCTCTTTTGGAAGGCCAAACAAAGTAGTTTCGATTTCACAACGAAACACACAAACACACAGCACCTTCACGACATGGCGGCAACAACAATACTACAGCGAGAATAAAAGTTATGCCATCTTTCTTTGCGTGAACATTTAGGCGGTGTTATGCAAATCTTCCCACATCGTGACGTAGACATGTTGGGGGCGTGTTAGAACGAGCCGTTTTAGGTAGGCGTGGTTTACTCTTAACTTTTATAAAGAATATCTCTTTGGATTTGAGACTTTAAGCAACTTTACAGATATTCTTTATGCACCAAGAGCTTGTAACATAACAAAATTGAAATCGCATCATATGACCCCTTTAAATAAAATATCTTCTTTTGAAGTGGACTTTGAGCTTTGTAACTTTGCAGATCTTTTTTATGCTCAAACAGCAACATTACAGACTAACTAAAGTTGAAAAAGTGAAAAAGCTTAATAGGACCCCTTTAAATAATAAATAAAAATGATCAAAACGCATCTAATTAATTGAAATCATGAAACGTTCACAATTTAACAGCAATTTATTAAGTTTAACAAAAATTACTTTTTTAAAGCCCTATGAAATACGTTTTTAAAATTCAGTTTTAATTTGACCAAATTCAGTATTTTCCATTAATTTTCTGGATTCCATTTTAATGGTTTCATTACATTTTAATAATCAAAAGCACCTCTAATTCATTGATTTTATAGAAATATTTATTTATTATTACTATGGGCGTTTTAAGAAATACTGTGTTGTGTATTTACATTTTTCTGGTAAATATTAACAAATAGTAATAATTGTATTATTATTAGTAGTAGTATCATTACATTAAGTAATATATTTCTGTCACAGTTTCTTCACGTTAAACCAAACTTTTATTTTGATAGGTTGCTGTGAAGACCTTAAGTTTCTTATTGTATTTGATTTGATGACAGTTTTCTCAAAAGAAATGGTAAAATGCTCATGAAGTGACTCCCAGAACAGTTCTAGAGATTATAGTTATATGTTCATGTTCTCTTATATTGAGGCGGCAGAGAATGAAATCACCGCGAGCGTCACGTGCGCTTCAGTATGTGTGTAGTAAACGAAACAGCCTGTCTGCACCCATTCATTCACTTCACATTCATATTCATATTTAAATAGTATTTTTGCGGCTTAATATTCACAGACACAAGTCCATATTGATTTAAGAGTACTGACCTACTTTTCATTTATTCATCCAAAATTTGGCAAATTCCATAACATTCCACGTTATACAGTAAATTCAATTTTTTTGAATAGATTCCACGATTTGGTTTTCCAAAATCGGTTTTTGGTTGGTTTTCGGTTTTCCGCATCACTGAAATCATAGAGCCCTAGAATGCCAGTGTACAGAGCTCCTATTCTCCCAGTCATCATAGGTTTACAGTCTCTGTTTAACAGTTCTGTCTAATAAATTATTAGACAGTACTGTTAATCAAAGTAAACGCATATGAAAAAGTATTATATAAGTTTAATCAGCATCTGTTGACCGCTTATAAAGACCGTTATTAAAAATGTTATTGATATTCCACAGGATTACGCTAAGTATGTTTTTCAACAAATAATACATTCATATAAGTGTTCATGAACTTATTAAAAGGTTACCTGTATAATTTATAGCATTAGCAAAGAGTACTATAACAGAAATACGCCCCAATGAATCAAATTACATTGCTCACCTCAATGATCTCTGTCTGTGCATGTTTGGTCCAGAAAGCCTGAGGAGGTGTGGTACAGCTCACAGCAACAAAACTGTTGGGTTTTCGGTCCAAAGACGGTGTGGTCAGCTCACTACAGACTATACAATCACATTCACATTCAGGGTCAAGACAGAGTTAAGATTTTCCACAAGAAGCATTGTATATATGAATGAGCTACAGTGTACCTCGTGTTATTTGCTAAAACCTGCCGGCACTCAGAGATATAATCAGACCTCCACAGTTGAACCACTTTATTTACAGCTTATGAGAGATAGAGGCAGTCACTTAATCCAAATGCAGCTGCTTTAGCGGTTAACTCCACGTAAGCATACAGTAGGACACAGAGAACTCACAGAAATATTTATACTACTGTTCAGTGTCATTTACAGTCTAAAGATCAGATCTGATAGCCAGCTGAACCATTATATTCCCAGCAGTCTTGGCTGCTAGTGGAGAATAGATCATTTCTGGTGCCACTTTAATTTAAAATTTGAGTATGTGATGGTTGGATCAAAACCAAGACTGACCAAGACTGAACTCCAGTACTGGCTCATCTGGATCTTGACTGTTTCCTACAAAGAGGAGAAAGAGAAAGACCTTATATAATTCTGACCTGATATAATGCAAAGTAAAAATGTAATACAAGAGAATTTCAAACAAGTTCACTAGCACTATTGTATACCTTCCAATGCTAGTCCAAGCATCTCTGAGGAAAGCTCAAAAGTGTTCGACCTGTACACCGACCACGGACGTTCCCTCCGTGACATTTTGGCAGGATGTTTGTGTGTGTTGAAGTTCAAATAACAGGAGTGGTGGAAACCCACACAGAGCCAGACACACTCCCGTGTGGCCGTTTCCTCCTCTGTTATCTGAGAGAGAGAGAGAAATATATATAATTTTTTTTTTCAGAATTGGTGGAAACACAGGAACATTGAAGTAGTGTTTGACAAGCAACTGAACTTCATAAGACCACGTTTCCTACAGGCACCACTGGAGGGTTCTAGAGTACAATCACAGCTTCCAGAATTGAAATAGAAACAATTATTGTGGGGAACAACCCCTTATCAACCCCAGAAGCAGAGCAAAGGATATTGCTAATATAGAATATTTCAACTAGTTAAGTACAAGAAATAAATTAAACTGTGCATATACATCTCATTGCAGATCCATTCAGAATGGATGAAACCAGTGGACCAGATGGCATTGCTCTGAAGAAGCCTGTCCAATATACCTCCTCCAATCCTCTTTTATGAATATTTGATCATTAATTTGATCTTTTTTTGAATATGCAAAATGTAAATACCTTTAAAGGAGGCCTATTATGCCCCTTTTTACTAAATGTAATATATGTCTCAGGTGTCCCCAGAATGTGTCTGAAGTTTCAGCTCAAAATACCTTACAGATAATTTATTATATCATTTTGAAAAAGCCTATTTTGAGAGCAAGCAGAAATTGAAAAACACTCTTTTTGTACATGCATCTTTAAATGCAAATGAGCTGCTGCTCCCTGCCCCCTTTTCCAGAATAGGGCAGTGCCTTTACAGCTCGTTCCTCAGATATTCTACCAAAAAAAACATGTTTGGTTTTGATTATCATGTCTATCGTGCTGAAATCATGCGTTTTAAACCAAATGAAACTTCTGGTATACTGTTTTCTGAGTGCACTCATCCGAAGCACGCACACAAAAAGCAGCTGTTACATGGCATGTAAACACAAAACTAAGTTCTCTTTCATGTCTTATTGCGCTTAAACTGACAAATACGCACTTGTCTCCTCTGAGGCTCTGAGCGGCTCAATTTTTTACAAGCTTGCAGAGAAAGGCTTACCCCAAAAAAATTGTTGCAAAAAAATTACTGGGCTGGAATTTTCATGTTTTCTGGGTTGGTAGACGCACCCGGGACATGAAAAACGCCAGATTTCACCTTTAAAACTACAACATCAGAAAGAAAGGACTGGAAACTTAAGATAAATATTTAGTAGAAGACTAAATCTCTGAGAAAAACTATGAGATGGTATAGGACAGTATGCCCATATGTGATAAAGGGAGTCCCTCTACTGTACATCTGTTTATCCATCTAGATTTTTCAAGCATTTAAAAGACCTTCTATGAATCATCTGTGCCTCTAGTAGGCATATAGATAACTTCATAATGTTAATAGACATGGTTGATGAACAGAACCTCGCCTGCCCACATCACACTATGAGTCAAACATGAACAAGAGGAGCTGATGTTAAATCCAACACACACAGATGCATCAAATCTCAACAAATGCCCTGTTTAGAAATTCACATAATGTGGTCCAAAGGTCTAAGACTACACTGGGATTTATTTTATGTAAATAAATAAAGTTTTAGTATAAAGCAAAAGGGAAACATTCCAAATATTAAATTTAAGAAATTAAGAAATTCTGATACTCAAGTACTCAAACACTTCCCTGTCAAAATGCTTTAACCACAATTTATATTGAAAAATGCACACATATTAGAAAAAATGAACTTCTAGATCCCATAGTATGTATTCTCACACAAACCATAGACTGTAAAAGCAGCAGTGATAATGGGACAGTATGTGAATGGTGAGGGTGTGCATGTGTGTTTGGATGCAGTATGTTGTGGCAGCTTGTTTACTGCATGTTGAGCAAGCATGTGTCCATGCCTTTTACACATGAGAACAGTGAGGAGGAGAGAGTGCCCTCTTCGATTCATCTTCTCACTATACTTCCTGTGAGAAAAATGCAGGTAATAGATATTTGTCTTTACAAATCATCTTTTGTTAAACATCAAGAATTTTATTTAGACAACTGACAGAAATATGACAAAAAAATGCCCTAAATTCTGCTCAGCTGGTTGTCTCCATGGAGATGAGGTTTTACGGTATTGCCACTCTCTGTGTGATTGTTCTTTCATTGCTGCTAAAATGAAAAGAAAAAAAAAACGGAACTGCTGTGGGAGATTACTAAAGCAAGTGCGGGCTGCAAACTTTTACTTGCTATTGACACAACCTCAATGACCCAGCTCTGCAGCTTCTGCAAAGCCATGAGAAAAACAACTTAAAGTAGTGATGCATCAAAATCGAAAATTCTTGACTAAAAATCCTGCATTTAGCTTAAGATGAATATTTCTATTTTGTTTGGAACAAATTCCAGGGCTCCAGACTGCGACCAAATAGATTAATAATGATTAATAATTATTCTCATTATTATTATTATTGATAACAATAATAAAATTATATCATACTTGTTCTATTGTTTCTTTGTTCCCTGGCAATACAACAATAATAACTCTGGCATTTTCAAATTATATTTAAACTTTACTGATGCAAAAACTGACTTTTAACTAAAATAAGCTCCTTCTGTAGTTTATTAAGGATAGCCAACAATGGACAATAGACCTTTCTTCAGGAACAGTGGCAGGTTGTTTAGAAACAGTAGTGTTTCACATTAGAGACAATTCCTCTTCTCATGTATTTAATGCGATTTTGTGTTTAATAGCCTCTATGCAAAACATTTTTTATTAATGCTCTAAAACCAAGATAGCAATCACTTTTGGGCATGATGACTTGCATGCACAACTGTAAAACACAAATATAAACTGCAATTGGGCTTGAAACTTGTATATATGCTTCCTTAGACTTAGTAAATTTCCTTGTCTATTTGGATTTTTTACCACACAAACAAGGTGGCACATAGATTTTCCATGTACTGGATTATAAAATAATAGTTTCTGGTCAAATTTTGGCCAAAATCTTAGGCCTTTTTTCCTTTTTTGGACGAAAACTAAAAATGGCATTTTGGTGACATTTTACTACAAAAACATTTAACTGAATCCCTAGTAAAAAGCATAATTATGTATTAAGTGTCCGAGAAGTGGGAGAACTTCTTGTTCTCAATCTCGGTGGATCAGAAAGAGACATTAACACCAATATTGAGTGCCATATATAGGTCCTGGAGACCCCACCAGATTTATGAGTCACATGAACTGGAACAGCAAGACAGGGAGAGCTTTTTCAGATAATCCCTACAGACTACCTGACACACTTTTTCTTCATGTGTCCAACTGAAAACGGCACACAAATTCTAACAGACTCCAAGTATGAAATACTGTAGGAGTCCAATGTCATTTCAAAGCAAGAAATGCTTCAACAAGCACTAGCAGTTGTCTCCTTTTAGTGTGTTGGGTTTCCTGCAGAGGGCAAGGAGAATTGACGTGAAAACACTTTTCACTTCTCTCTTGCTGGTTACAGCATTTTTCATGTGCAAAAGAGAGGAACTTGGTATAAGATGCAGTTGGTTGCCCTAACCCTCCTTAAATGGCCAGAGATATTTCCTTTTTTCTTTGATCCACCTGAGGTGACAGCAGCAGGCTTTAAAGGGGTCATATGATGCGATTTCAATTTTTCCTTTCTCTTTGAAGTGTTACAAGCTCTTGGTGCATAAAGAAGATCTGTAAAATTGCAAAGACTAAAGTCTCAAATCCAAAGAGATACTCTTTATAAAAGTTAAGAGTCAACCATGCCTACCTAAAACAGCTCGTTCTAACACACCCCCACATGTCTACGTCACGATGTGGGAAGATTTGCATAACTCCGCCCAAATATTCACTCAAAGAAAGAAGGCGTAACTTTTATTCTCGCTGTAGTATTGTTGCTGCCGCCATGTCGTGTGTGTTTGTGTTCTGTGTGTTTCGTTGTGAAAGTGAAACTACTTTGTTTGGCCTTCCAAAAGAGGACAATATCCGCTTCGTAATGCCTAGAGCTGATCCATGCTGGTCGCTGAGGAAGCCATTCTCAAGCCCGCCTACCGCCGCTCAATCAAGCCGGCCTCTGCTCATTCAGGCCTGCCAGCCTCCGCTCACTCTAGCCCACCGTGTGAAACTACTTTGTTTGGCCTTCCAAAAGAGGACACAACTAGAAATCAGTGGTTAAGTTGTTTTTACAACATTGTCGCAGAACAGTCCAACCCAAATATTCAGATGTGTGCAGCGCATTTTATGGAGGACTGTTTTCTGATCCTGGTAGAGTAGACTACAATGCCAGCTGTTCTGACTCACAGACTGTAAGTATGTTTTCATTTTAAGGATTTGCCACTGATGATTCAAACGCGAGTTTTGAGCAGTGTAGAGTAGCACTTGTTGTTTGTCATTTCTCCGATCACAAATGCAGACATGGTTTTATGTTTACGCGGCGCGATGTAAGGCAATGCGAAAAAAAGACAGTATAAGTCATAAGTCCGTAATTATGTCCCCACTGGATGCAACAAATGCCTAGTTTATAATGGGTTTTAATGTTTGTGTCTCGTCGTTCCGGCCGGGACACGCCATCACAGTATGGTAAGGGGCATAACATTTCCATCACACGCTTGAGGTATTCGGCCAATCACAACGCACTAGATAGCTGGCCAATCAGAGCACACCTCGCTTTTCAGACCGATGAACTGAGCGTTTCAGAAAGGCGGGGAATAGAGGAGAAACAATAATGTACAGTATGTGGAAAATAATGTGTTTTTTGAACCTTAAACCGCATAAACATTTCATTACACCAAATAATGTTATTTTTAGCAACATCATAGGACCCCTTTAATTAAAGGGATAATTCACACAAAAATAAAAACTGTCATCATTTACTTACCCTCATGCTGCTTCTAATTCATAATACTTTTGTTCATTTTGACACACAAATGAAGTTATTTTTTTCTCAGATGAGAGACACTTAACTGTACTAAACTACGACACTTCAAAAGTTTCACAAGGAGATCATAAAACAGACTTTTTTTTATACATATAAACATTGATTAACACATACAAGAAGCATAACAAATACAGTAATAGAGTGCTCAAAAGGTCCAGCAAAGGTCTGTTCATCATTAAACCGATAATGTTTTACATTGTTTTATGAACTTTTTGAAGCTTGGAAATTTTTGTTGCATGGAGTTTCAATGGATGTTTTTTTTTTATTTATTTTTTTTTTTAAGTTAAATGACATAACGGTGAGTAAATGATGATGATTTTCTTTGTTGGATGAACTATCCCTTCTATGAACTGCCATGTGTGATGTGTATAATTGTACACATGTATAATTTCTCCATGTCTCTGTGGCTCCAAATCAGTACAATAATAATAATTTATAGACTACACTAAATATAAGTTTATAAGTTAATATACAAGTTTTGATAATTTTAATTGCCTTGCAAGCATCATAAGAAAATGTGTGAATATACTGTACAGCAATATCTTATAATATGCAAATCTTTATAGACCAAGTTTAAAACATAACACTCAAGTTTTATACAACATGCAACAGTGGGTCCCCTGCTCTGCCTTACAATCCACTGAGGGGTCCTTGTCTGAAGACTCTGGCTTTAAATAGCCCACTTCTAAAGTATGGCACCAAAGGCACCTTACATTTTAAGCCTGCTGCTTAAAATTCAGAGTTATTTTTCTTCAGAGATAAGCATGGCCAAAACAAACTCCACTCTTTTCAAATATCCATGAGAGAGACAGAGAAAGAAACAGAAAGAGTGAAGAAAAAGGAGTGTGTTTGTTTTAGATTACTCTTTTTCCACAGGCACTGAGTCAGGAGGAGAGCAGAGACTGGAGACCGTAAAAGGACAAACCTAGTTTCCCAGTTTTCACTTTCTGTCTGACTGCCAAACCTCGAACCCATTGTCCTTCTCCTCTTACACACTCACTCTCTCTCTCTCTCTCTCTCTCTCTCTCTCTCGCTCTCTCATACAAACATACAGTATAAATGTCATTAAGCAGTTAAGCAGGTGAATGGCCTGAAACCCCCTCAGATGTTCTTCTGTAGCTCTAGTTAAACTTCCCACATAGAGAGAGAGTTAACAAACCAAGCTCAACACGATCCAGAACTGATCATCTCTATAACACATCAGTCTCCTTTCCTCTTCCCACACACCTCTCATTTACAGCTGCATCACTTCCTCCCACACGCACACTCAGGTAAAACTTTCTACAGTGTTAAACTGTCATTTTTACCCTCTCTCAAGCGCTGTTAACTCCAAACCATCCTTTCAATTTAAAATGTTCAACAATGGACCAGTTCACCAAATATACCACTATGATATTTGTCAAACCCAAAAACAACCCAGTCTTATCCAGTTTTTCATAAACAAGCAAATTCCTAGTAATTGAGTATACATATGGATACACATATTGGCACCATATCGTTGATTGGCTGATATTCACAATTCTTATTTTGCCAATACAGGGTACTACAGGTAGGGTTATTAGATAATTAATCGTGGCCTTCTACAATTTTAAGATTTATATTATATTGCATTCATTTAGCATTAACTTAAAGGGATGGATTATGCCACAAATGTAAACTTCAAGAGTATAATCCCTCTAAAGAGAGTGCTTTCCCTTTAAGAACACGTGCTGGAATTGAACAACAGCTGTAACTGAAGGCTCCTCCTCTTGTTATACGTTTTACAATAATTTTTAATTATAATAATAATAAAATAACATTTATTTTAATAATAAAATAACAATTTATTTTATTATAACAATACAGGTGCCTCTCAATAAATTAGAATGTCGTGGAAAAGTTAATTTATTTCAGTAATTCAATTTAAATTGTGAAACTCGTGTATTAAATAAATTCAATGCACACAGACTGAAGTAGTTTAAGTCTTTGGTTCTTTTAATTGTGATGATTTTGGCTCACATTTAACAAAAACCCATCAATTCACTATCTCAACAAATTAGAATACTTCATAAGACCAATAAAAAAACATATTTAGTGAATTGTTGGCCTTCTGGAAAGTATGTTCATTTACTGTACATGTACTCAATACTTGGTAGGGGCTCCTTTTGCTTTAATTACTGCCTCAATTTGGCGTGGCATGGAGGTGATCATAGATTCTCTATGGGGTGGTCTGGTGAGTTTGCTGGCCAGTCAAGCACACCGACACCATGGTCATTTAACCAACTTTTGGTGCTTTTGGCAGTGTGGGCAGGTGCCAAATCCTGCT
>NW_015506279.1:271007-289901 GCF_001515645.1 Sinocyclocheilus grahami
ATGATAATCAATATTATTTAATGATAGAACTTAGTAATTAGACTTAAAACTTGATAACCATGTATGAATGCATATTAGTCATTTTAACTGAACTTCGGACTGGTGGTGGTGTTTTTTTTTTTTGGTCATTCAGTGTTTCTGTAAAAAAAAAAAAAAATTGAGGAAAAATGGACAAAAATACTGATTAGATAATGATATGAATTCTACTAATAAGAACAATATAAAACGCACCAAGGACTAATGAGCTACTGGATTCATGAATATTAATCAGGTTGTGTGCGTTCGCTGGAACTGATTTGCTGAAATCAAAACAGGGACGATAATAGGTAAGCGCCAGCCAATGAGATTGCCGTTTGCGCATTAGTTCCGCCCACTACCGGAGAAAGCGGTAGTTCTTAAAAGAACCCCTCTCTCGCGCTGCGTGTGTGTGAAACAAAGCGACGGCGAGTCGTGCGCCTTCACACTAGAGTTTACGGTACGTTAAATACAGGTGCGTTGCACATCCATTCAGATGAACTGAAAAACAGCACAGATCGCTTGGCGGAAAGGGAAACTGAAGCGCTCAGTCAGTGTTCGGCGAGTGAAAATATATCGGAGCTAAACTTATACTTAGCCTCCAACTCACACTGGCGAGTAAAATCTGAGAATTTATTAGCCATTGGCTAATATTAGACATCATTTAGTCGGCCAGAGTAAGATTTAGTCGCATATATGCGAGTGATTTACTCGCAATGTAGAGGGTTGGATAGTGAATTGGTGGGTTTTTGTTAAATGTGAGCCAAAATCATCACAATTAAAAGAACCAAAGACTTAAACTACTTCAGTCTGTGTGCACTGAAGTTATTTAATACACGAGTTTCACAATTTGAGTTGAATTACTGAAATAAATGAACTTTTCCACGACATTCTAATTTATTGAGATGCAATATTTCGCAAATTTCAAATGACATCATACTTCTGTACCTTGTAATAACGCTGCCTAATTTAACTTTAGAAATTTACTGTGATTTTATTTAATTTTTTGACAAAGTAATATAGACTTATAATATTGGTATTTATTATCAGCTGTTAGGGTTAGATTATGCAAAAAGATACAATTCTAAGCAAGCACACTCACAATCTTACACTGTTTATTAGCAGTCCAGCAGACTTCCTCTTTTCCATCAAATCACTTGCTTGATCGTTTAGACTCCTTCATTTTGTTTTTGACTGCTGTCATAACCTTTGTGTATGAGATGCGATGTTGATAAGATATGAATGTGTATAAGATATGAAGAAAGCGTGTGGAATTTTCTAGTGTCCACCCAGACGAATAGCTCCCTTAAAGCTGTTATTCAACACATTATTTGCCTTAAGCTTTAGAGCATATTTTCAAAATAAGCCAGTGTGTTGAAGTATCTGGGGTAGTGGAGGATGTCTGAGAGCCAAGGGAAGGAAAAACAAAACAATGAGAACAGTATGTTTATGGGGTAATAATAGTCCTCTCCTAATGTTTTCTGTCAGAGTGGCGTCCTGAGAAACTTCCAGTATGTAAAATCTCCAGATGGCCTCACTAGAATTAGGGAGACACCGATCTATGAGTTCGAGTAGCAAACACTGCACTGTGAGAGGGATCGAGAAAGAGACCCCTTGTGCGAGTGTGTTTGTGCTTTTGTGCTCAGGAACAAAAAAAGACTACCCCTCCTTTTAGATGGTCTGTTCATCCAATTGGAGCTTGCATAATTTCTTTAGAGGACAACCACAGATGTTACCCTTTGAGATGAAAATGAGCAACAGCCATCTTTCCCCCAACATGAGCTCATAAACACACAAACACAAAGCCTTATTTTTGTCTTAATTTGTTTGTTTTATTTTTTACTTATTTTATTTATTATTTTGCATGTATAACTTGTATAATTAAGTTACATGGAACCAATTAAGGTTTTGGTGTCCTTACAGTCCCAGCCGAACAATAAATAATCTCAGGCAACATATGAACTGAGACTAGGCTTGTCGGCATATTCAATAATTTCATGTAACTCATCATGCCATAAAGTGCATAGTTATTACCAGTTTTGTTATTTTTAACTAATAATAAAACTATTAAAATATATTTTTTGTTAATTTAAATAAAGCTGAAATAAAATAGAATATAAAATTAGACGAAAAACTTTGGGTTGAGTTGACTATCAGTTTCAATCAACCTTCATTTTAATGAACTGGTACCGATTCTTAAATCGTTCTTTAATATTTTAGTCAAAACTGTTAATAAAAAGTCATGCAACATGCATTACATTCACCTCAGGAGTCATTCAATGTCCACTGCTTGATAGTTAGCTCGAAAAAAATAAAAAAAAATAAAAAAAACCCCAAGACGATTAATTTGGCTAAATATGCCATATTACATATTCAATATATTTTTACTTAACCAATTAGTAATGTCTTAATGTATTTTGAATAAATCTGTCATGATTTTTTTTTTATTACAGGCACTGTTTAATTGTTCATATTTCAACAACAAACTGTAGTAGAAATATAATTGTGTTATTATATATAAAAACATCCATACATGCAATTTAAATGTTTGGTTTTGAGTGTTTATTATTATTATATCCAAAAATAAATAGCAACTGAATTTAATAGTTTACACTAAAACTAATAAAATGACAAAGCACACAACATAATTACTAAAACTTACATTAAAATGAAATCTGAAAATACAAAAAAAAAAAAAAAAAATAGTAAATACTATATAGGCTAAGTATAAAATATACTAAAATAATACTGTTCCATAGTTAATGTGTTAACACATTTTTATCATCTTTATTACAATAGGACAGTGTAGAGTAGACAGGAAGCAAAGTGGGAGAGAGAGGTAGGTGGGATCTGGAAAGGTCTAGGGTTGTGACGGTGAGGAAATTTTCTCACCGGTTAATCGTCGTGTGACAACACCGGTAATACCGGTATCACCGCGGGGGCGGGGCGTTCCCTCTTTTCTTCACTTTCCTTCGCTTTTAAATAGCTTGTAAAAGTGGTGTGCGCATTTTACTTTCACTTTCAAATAGCGGCAATTCGGAGAAAAGCAATTGTTCATTTTTAGTTCGTTAGAATTTTCCCTCTTTTCCTCACTTTCCTTCACTTTTAAATAGCTTAAAAGTGCCGTGCACATTTTACTTTCACTTTTGAATTAGCGGCAGTTCGGCGTCAATTGCTTGAATGCAACAACAAAATACAACGTCAAACTCACTTTAGCGTATATATAAAACATAGAACTATTATTAACAAAACAAATAAAAATACACCATGCTATAGGGCAAGCTATGCCTAATATAAAATAACAAATAACTTACATAAAGTTTAATAGGTATACAAAACTAGAAATAAGTAAAAATGTATAATATATAACCAAATAAATAAGAAACGTAGAACGTTTATTAGCAAAACGAATGTCAAATAAAATAAATAAATGACAGTTTAAATAAAAATCAGCAAACAATGTGGAACCAATTAAATAAGAAACGAATGTTTAAAAAAACTTCCAAAATCACCTTAGATAAACGGCAAAAGTCAACAGGCTTTTCAAAATCCAAAATATTGCCAAACAGGTGCTTTTGCATCTAGTTTTGAAACTAAATCATCCGCTTGTCTTGTCCGTCTCACCCCACTCTTCTTGTCAGTCAGCTCGACTCACTCTCACTGGATAAATGAAATCTGATCTGTGATGCGACTGTCGTTCAGCACGCTGCACTGAGTAGCTGCGTTCAGTTTTTACTTGTAGTGTCTGTTCTTTTACTGAACTAAATGATTTCTATTACTATAAAAAAATCAAAACGACGGTGGGGGTCGGTGACGCGGTGGGCATGTGATGTAACCGGTGTTGCGGCTTAACACCGGTATCACCGTCAACACCGTCTATCGCGGCAAGCCTAGAAAGGTCCTTGAGCCTAGATTCGAACTCGGGACGCCCATAATGCAACGGAATTATACGTCGGTCGGGATGACCATAACGCAAAGGCATTATGTCGGTGCTATGCCCACTAGGCTATCGGCGCCTAAAAGGTTTCTTTTTAAGAAAAGAAAAGAAAACAATGTGCATGTTTTGGGTTCCGCAATTCATTTGGATGACACCCTTAGTGGAATGTAAAGGGAATGAAGAGGGAATTTCCCTACTCTTTACTTACATACAAGAAAGAAAGCTTGAGATTTAGTTTAAAGTCAATTGTAAAAGTTCAATTATGTTATCTGAAAGAAACATTAAATAATTAGCAAGTACAAAAGATTGCAACTAAAGAATCCTTTAAAACAGATGAAGTTTACCAAGAAATGGGTTAACAAGAAGTGGGCAGTGGAAATGCATATGTGCAAGTAATTGCAGCTGAACCAGGATGTTTTGCAGCTTGTAAGAGGTCTTAAGGGAAGTGGTATGTCACTTGCAACAGAAGCACCACTATGAGGAAGTAGATAAAAATGAATCAAGGTACTCAACTTGGATGATCACATTCTCTTTTCTGGGCTATGATGCAATGACTTTTATTCTATACTGAATGCCAAAATGAGCTTGTGTGACTACAAATCTTTTACTAGACCCTGATCTATGGCATACTCTCTAATGATAAAAAAAACCCCACACATACATATATATATATATATACACATACATATGCATGAGTTGTGGTACCAATCACTGAATCTACACTTGTTCAGCATGCTTCACTATGACTAACAAGGAGGATGACTCTGAGGTCAGCAGGAAATGTCTTAGCTCTCCACTGATGCACATATGCTAGTCAGGTATTGAGCTCCTATTTCACAGAAGCGCATGGGGGAAGAGAGAAATGCAGAGATTGTTAGGTCTCATGACTCTATTCTGGTATCAAACATTACTGTATTTATCCCATTTATGTTTTGTGGAGTCTTCAGAGTAAATTAAGAATCTGTGCCATTTGTAATGTATTAAAACAACATCATCAACAATAAAACTCTAGAGAAGAAAAAGAATAGTAACCGTCCTAAAATTGTCTACACCTCTTAGGAAAGCACTAGGAAATTACTAAAGGCCAAAAAAAGGAATATGAAATCAGGAACCACTTGCATTCTTGCATAATTTCACACATAAGCAATGCTATGCACATACATTATATTTCAGTGTTTTCTCTGCAATTCTGTCCTTACTGATTACAATTACACAAAAAATGTATTAGAAAAAAATCCATGTCTATATTGATTTCCAGCATGGGACTTTATATATAAAAAGTAAAAAACATTAACTAATTAATCGCATTTTATTTTTTGCGATTAATCCCACCTAACCACCAATAATTTTACATTCAATCTTCAAATTAATGTACAAACAACATAAAAGACAGTATTTTTTTTATATTTGTTTAATGGCATCTTTTTTTATGACTGAAGGCCAGTATCAATGATACCAATACTGATTTCTCTATAAAATAGCACCCCCCCATATTTAACCATTGACTATAGCCATTCAACATTCCAGTATAATTGAGAGCAATCAATTTGAACATTTATTAGACTATAAAAAACAACAAAACATATTTACCTGTGCCCTTCAGCAGAAATATACATAAATTTAACTTATCAAATACTAAATTCTAAATTAAATATAGATGAATCCTTAAAGCTATAAAAGTAATTTTTTCTTCTTTGTCCTTTGATTAATAGACATCACAGCAGCTGGTTATTAGGTTATTTTGGCTATTTCTTTAAGAGCTGCTGCTGAACGTGAGGTGGATCTGACACGCATCATATTTTCTCTCAACTCTTTTTACCTTTTCTGACCCACTTCAGGTCTTAAAGTCTCTATTAATGAGCTGACGAGTTGAATCGGGTGTGTTAGATGAGGGAGACAGTGTTGGGCTGCTCCAGGACAGTTTTGAAAACAATTTCAGAGACATATTCTTAAATTTGACTCATATAAAATATATTACATGCATGCACAGTTTTAAGGCATCTTTAATTGCCTTTTGGTAACTTCATGACTTAACTGACCACGACATTGCATGCACGTAGATTATTTTGCACTTTGATATGAAATGATACAGGCTACAGCGCACGCCGGCGCCTTTGTGCGTGCAATTGAAGAGCATGTGCTGCGAGCACAGTACCGTTTCCGCGCTCACTTGACTCGTGCCTGGCGCTGAAGTGAAGTGGAGCGTTCTGCGACTGAATAAATGCACTTGTCAAGAGAAAAAGTGACAGAAGCAGCAGTTGTGAGTGGGGTGGGCAACCCTAGCCATGCCCCTGCGTTAAATGCGTTAAATATTTTTAATGCGTTAAACAAAAAATGAATCACCTGCATTAACACACTAATTTTGACACCATTAAAAAAACAAAAACTAATTATATATATATATTAGGTGTGTAACGGTACGCAGAAATCACGGTTCGGTACATACCTTGGTTTTGGGGTCACGGTTCAATAAGAGTTCGGTACAACAGACATTTTTTTTCTTCATTTATAAAAAAAAAAAATAGTAGTGTTACATTCATGTAGCATGAGCAGTTGTTTTTGATTTGAATTAGATTGTATAATTTCAAGATTTAAAGCAAAAACAGAATGGTCTGACTTTAGATTTGTGAAATGATGCTACATAAGACACCTGCACAAAACCAAAACAGCAGACAGACTAAATGAAAATGCAGATTTATTCTCTGACAGCAGGTGGCGCTCATGGAACAACAGCGATACAGTGTTTCCTTCATTACCGCTGTAAACAAAGCAGCTGCACTTATAAACGCTACTTTAATATGCAGTATATGGCGGTAAGATGAAAAGAAAATGCCATTGAAACATTTCTGAAGATGGTCAGTTCCTCTCAGAGATACATTCATATAAACCCCTACATATTTGTCTTCCTATATTTTGAGCATCGCGAACATTGAGCTTGATCTGCCTGATACAGTATTTTCTCCTCTTTACAGACCTCATTGAAATTCCACACAAATTACATTTTGGGAAATGATTGCAATGCAGTTTGTGTGCAATTCTGGAATAGAGATCAGCCAAAATGAAACTAAAAACCGGTTCCGATTTATATCCGGCATGCCATCCGAACTCACCGTTCTTGTTTTGGGTTGGTGCGTAGATTGTCTCTTCTTCTGTTCTTTCCTGTTGTGACGGTTAGCGTTGCATTGGATTTGGAGTTGGATTGATCACCTATGACTGACTGTATTCGTCGTTGACTGCATGAACCGAACCGTGACGTCCGTACCGTGATGGTTCGGGACGAATACATGTACCGTTACACCCTTAATATATATACATACACACACACATACATATATATATATATATAACATTTTAAAATGTCTCTACTGTCCTTGTTTAATTTTGATAATTTTTGTGGCAGTGATTTAATTAGTGTTACATTTTTACAACTACTTGAAGTAAAAAGTTGTTCCACTTTAACAACATTCTTTTCTTTTCCATTGTACTCCATCTAGCTGTTTTTAAACACAAGGACAAAACTTAAGTAAACGCACCCTAAGAAACCAAAGTTTGACCACCCTAATTATAGAGGGCTTCCTTAAGACAAAAAAAACCCAACAACAACAACTAATCATTAAGGCAACGCACCAGCTAGTTGTTCTTATAATTATGTGATCCCTAATTTATGGTAGTAAGGCATGCTTGGTGGGTTGTTAAGCCAGAATGTCACATTTTTACAGAGCTATAAAAGGTACATGAGCTACTGGAGCATGTGGCCTCCTTTTTATACATATTCAGAGTTCAACATTTAATACAAATACAAAATCATTTTATGTTTTTGCACTAATTAGCTAGTATCCTAAAATAGTATATTAGTGGTCATTACAAAACAGCTGTTTCTGGTAAGAGTTTCACATTTATTATTCATCCCAGATTGCTTTCAAGACTCCATCATGCACATGACTGGAGAAGGAAAATTTCATGGAAATGGTCCGCATTAGGACCACAATTACATAAAATCCTTGCCTCAACATAGCATATGGTAGAGGACCTTTCCACACCGTCACGTTTACAATCATACAAGTGCTTTTCCAGAGCAGAAATAGAAGCAGACAGACCTTTTAGTTCCACAATATCTTATATCCAAAGAAATATCAATAATGCAGGCCTGTGTTGCATAACTAGTGGGCAAGTCTTGGGAAGCTCCACGGCATAAGTTCAACAACAAATGTTCCACAGATCGGTTCTGATCTGCTCCCAGCCTGCAGGCAGAGTTGAAGAAGCTGAGTCATTATAGAAATAACACGAAGACAGATCCTAATTCGATTCCATGTGAACCACAGCATGTATTCCATCATGCATCTCAGCTCAGCATGAGCTCCTTCGTGTTCAGCATGCAACAGAAACTTAGAATAAAATGTTACCAATTTAAAGATAAACAAAAAGAAAACTCTCCTCAAAATAAAGATGATCAGTCTAGTTCAAATATTTATCATAACATAATAGACTTTATTTCAACTTGATTTATGAATTTTTTCCAGTTTACATAACCTCAGTGGCAAAGTGCTTCCCAGGCTGGGCCTAATGGTCTCTAGGAGAAAAGAAAAAAAGGAAAAAAAAATAGATACTCTGAAAACCTGGCACAGGGCTGCAGCCTCTCTTGAGGATGCTGCCAATCTTTAAGAGAATAACATGTCTCTGTGATTGAAATTCTCAGTCTGTAAATCTTTTGAAGGTGCCTTTTCAGGTAGTGAAGGGGAATAATCAAACAGCTCACACCACCAGAGGAAAGTGTTATATCTGACTCACAGACATGACATGACACAACACAACATGTGACCTGGGTTGAGGCGATGCTGATAAAGAGGGTTATTTTTATCAGCCATCTAAGCAGGTTTACAATAGTAGCAGTTTGTTTTTCTTGTTTCTTTTGGTCTGGAGACTGGACCAAAAAAAGTAAATGATGTGTTTATTAGGGCTGCAACAAATGATTATTCCGATAATCAATTGATCTAATGATTATTACAACGATTAATCGACTTATCATCGATTATTTCACTGATTAATCTGTAGACTTCAGTTGATTATTCAGCTTTTGCAATTATTTAAAATATTGAGTTATACATATTCTAACAAATAAATGAAGGTAGTCACTTAATCATTATGTAATTACAATTATTATACAATTAATTTATACAAATAAACATATTTCGCACACAAAATGATGACAGAGAAACTCTCTCATTTACCATTTAATTAGCTATATGGAAAAGTAACTGAATGACATTATTATACCTAACATCTCCTTTTGTAAGTCACATGGATAAGAAACAAAATAAAGATAAGATGTTTTATTCTTATTTTTGAGATTATGCATAACATAGTCTCTCTTAAAATACCTTATAGGGTCATGATAATCAAAACAGTCCTGAGCTAGATCAAGATTGATCTCTGCAAACCAAACTATCACTTTAATTAAATATTTTTTTCCCCCACTAATAAAAAGATTATATAATTAGCTAGCTCCACACTGGAGAGCTGCTTTATAACAGCAAATCAAGTTGTAATTCTAACTAAAAGTGACACTAACTCTGGTTTTGATTTAAAGCTATTGCATAAAGTGCTATATAAATAAACTTGACGTGACTGGACTTTACTGGAGTACCGAACTGCTGAGCTAATACAAATATCCACATCGCTGTAAGTAGATGCGTTCTTAATAGTGGTAGACCGATATGGGTTTTTAGACAGCCGATGCCGATATCTTGGAAAGCAGGGAGGCCGATATAATTTTATTTATATTTAAGAAATTTTAAATCATTTGAAAATGGATTAAAAATAATTGTGTAAAATAAATAAACATACTTATACTTTAGAAGACAAAGCATTTTTCACAAATAAATAAATATTTAATAAAAATCTAATTAAAAAGGAAGTAAACACTGTAACCAACAGGGCACTCAGTATTCTGGGAAGTTTGTGTGCATTGGGAATCAATTTTTTTTTTTTTTCAAATAAAGCCAATGTAACACTCATTTTACATACAGCACGCAATGAAAATGACATGAATATGACAGTGGGCAAAAGCATAAAGCGCAGCATAATTTGAAATCACTAACTTAGTTTAAAGTTTGTCGATCGCGCGTCTCCAGTGCAGCTGAACTCTCCTCCTGTCAGCATTCAATTTGCACAGACCAACCGTCACACAGAGAACACGCGATCATGCAGAATACACATGCACACTTGACAAGATCTCACAAGTTGATCCGACTAAGTTTGCAAGGTTTGTGAAATTAAATGTTCATTAGTCATTCAAAGATTTGTTTAAATGATATAAATGCGTATTTGCTGAATGTTGACGGCAAATGAGAAAGTATTATTATGTTAGCCTTTCTATTACTAATAATATTAAAGCAATCATTATAATACTTTTTTGTATACATTTTAATTCCTTTGTTTAACAGTTTTATCTGATTATTAGATATATTAGACCAAACTGAACGACGACACTGAACAAGACGGAGAATGTGAGCACTGTGTGCTCAGACACTGCCGTTCTCAGCGCCGTCATAATAAAAGTCCCGCCTGGATCACATCGGCCAAACAGAAAAACTTATTGGCTAATGCCGATATTTGAAAAATGTTTATAAATATCAGCCGATATATCGGTCGACCACTAGTTCTTAACTGCTGCTTTCTCACCGCTGTCATTTTTTGTTGTTTATTTTGTGATTAAGAGGAAAGCGTGCAGCATATATTTACATATTCATCCAAACGCCGCTCAGCAGCTTCAGGTTCGGCTGTGTCTTCTCCTGAATTGCATCCAGGAGGGCTGAATTACAGTCTTGCTCTACAGCACCACACTGGTCAAACCACATTATTGCAGGCTCTTACATTTATTAGGTCATATGAGATCAAACGGCTACTCAACAACAGAAATTTGAAATTATCTACATTGTTGATAATGTCAACTTATCGTTTCAGCCCTAATGTTTATTTATGGTTTTCTTAGCATTCACACTGTCACCGAATCTAAAGATAAAAACAAAAAGTATAAGGATACGGTCACAACCTGGGGTGTGTTTCCCAAAAGCAACTATGGTCGCAAGGTCCATTGTTACCAATAGAGTTCAATGGAACTAATGACCATAGTTACTAACAATGGTTTTGTTAAATGCACCCCTGATCGGATGAGTGCATTTAGCCTTATCACAACATTGTTTTGGATGATCAGCAAGTTCACCGAATACACATCATATTTTGTGAAATTACCAATCATCCAAAACAATGTGTGCTGGGATAAATGTGCTTGATGTACATGTATACATATGGTGGTATTTCTACCAGCTGATAACTCACTAAGAGCTTATAAAGAATACCTCAGTTGGACACATGGAAATCTGCTGTAATGAGACGGCTGTTCTGACGCCTGTACCAAACTGTAATGGCCAACAATAGCTCCTAAGATGAGAAGAACCATGTATGCTTGAACATTTTTGCCTTTTTCAGGTCGCATCTTGTGACATTACATCCTGTTTTTGGTTCATTTAGATGTCTTAGGTCCACACTGCTTTCATAATTCAGTCAAACTGCAAACCTGCCAAGTGTAATCATGCCCTAAAACACAACCAAACTGACTTAGACAAACACATCTTTCTTTGTCTCACTTATTAAAGGGGAATTTTTTGCTGAGGTAAAGTAACTGAAAAACAAGACATGTATTATATAACCATAAAACCAAGAAATGCATCTTCTACTTGCTTTTACAGGGCCTGGCCTGTACAGTCATGAAGTCTTAATGTAAAACACCACTTAACGCTGCTGTGTAGTGCCTGCACATGGCCCATGTTTTCCTCTCAGCTGAGTGAAACTACAACAAATCCCCAAACGAAGTGTGATCAAGCACAATGCATTTGAACTGTACTTATGCAACAGCCTGCCAGCTTCATGAAATATAAAACTCCAACCAGGAGCAAACCAGTCCAAACCTATTAGGACTTTGTTTATGGAAGGGATTTCTGGTTATCAGACAAAACTGATCAGATTTTCTAAAGAGCCCATTATTAGGTGAACTTTAAGTCTCACTTTTTAAAAACAAGTCTCACTCTAATTCTCGCAAATATGCAGAACATGACACATAAAAAAAACATTTGCCTGTAAACAAACAGAAATTAGCCATTGCATCAACATTTCTCTTTGGCATTATCTTCATAAAAATAGTTGATGTGGGTATTGCAGCACTGTAAAAAAATTAGTTGGTCACCAAAAAAGGTTGCAGGTTCGAAACTCTGCAGAGTGTTATTCAAGAGTCAATAACACAGCAAGGACATGTTTGGCCAAGTAATCACTGCAATATTTTCTCCCTCTCTTTTTTGACATTAAAGGGGTCATATGATGTTGCTAAAAAGAACATTATTTTGTGTATTTGGTGTAATGCAATGTGTTTATGCGGTTATGATCGGAGAAATGACAAACAACAAGCGCTACTCTACACTGCCCAAAATTCGCGTTTGAATCATCAGTGGCAAATTCTTTAAATATAAAAAATGTACTTACAGTCTGCGAGTCAGAACAGCCGGCATTGTAGTCTACTCTACCAGGATCAGGAAACAGTCCTCCATAAAATGTGCTGGACACATCTGAATATTTGGGTTGAAGTGTTCTGGATCAGTGTTGTAAATGCAACATAACCATTGATTTCTAGTCGTGTCCTCTTTTGGAAGGCCAAACAAAGTAGTTTCGCTTTCACAACGAAACACAGCAGCGGCCTAGAGTGAGGAACAGCCGGCGGGCTGAGTGAGAGGAGGCCGGTGAGCTTGAGAACGGCACGGCCGGTGGATTCGACGATGGAGCGGCAAGCGGGCGTGCAGCAACCACATGTGACGACCCTGGGCTGGACTCCACTTCGTCCACGGTGAAAGCCGATCTGGCGATCCACCGCGCAAAGTTGATGTATTTCCTCAGCGACCAGCACAGATCAGCTCTAGGCATGACAAAGCGGATATCGTCCTCTTTTGGAAGGCCAAACAAAGTAGTTTTGCTTTCACAACGAAACACAGTGTCTCCACGGCATGGCAGCGGCGGCGGCAACAATACTACAGTGAGAATAAAAGTTACGCCTTGTTTCTTTGCGTGAACATTTGGGCGGCGTTATGCAAATATTCCCACATCATGATGTAGACTTGTGGGGGTGTGTTAGAACTAGCCATTTTAGGTAGGCGTGGTTGACTCTTAACTTTTATAAAGAATATCTCTTTGGATTTGAGACTTTAGTCTTTGCAACTTTACAGATCTTCTTTATGCACCAAGAGCTTGTAACACTTCAAAGAGAAAGCATTTTAAAAGCATCATATGACCCCTTTAAGTTTTGGCATACAGATTACTAATGTATAATTATATGGATGTTGTTACTGTTACGAATAAAATAACCATAAAAAATATAATTAGAAATTACTAAAACACCATGGAAAATAACTATTAAAAAAATCATAAAATGATTTAACCATACGCAAACATCTTTTAAAATTGCATTTAGAGTATAAATAAAGTACATTGTACACAATCGGGATATTAAAGGGTTAAGACATTAAACATCCAATTAAGCAATGACATCTATAATGAATGTTCTCAAGTTTACAAGGCAATTATAGAAGCACTGGGATTTAGTCAAATCATGGAGAGCTCAGAATGGCCCTGTTTCACAGTCATAGTACAATTTAAACGTGAGATCAGCGAACACTGGCCCTTCAGGTCACACTGCATGCATGCATGCATACATACTTTCACCCTCTGCCTTTGAAAGACGTTTCAGTGTTTTCCCCAAAGAAACATTAGTAGCTTCTGATTCGGCAGGCAGTGTCTGGCGGGTTTTTTACAGAAAATTCCGAACGCGATTATAAGATGGCATCGCAGCCAAGTCATACAAACAGCTTACAAATGTAACTTATCTGTAGTTCGCCTCCCTGCGCACTACAGAGCATACAAACAACACTGATTACTTTATGGTTGTTTCTTTGGTTGTGTAACCAACAAAGAACCTCGAGACTGACTGTTCCGAATGTTTCACAAATCAAATGTACTCACATCTCAGTGGGCGCTGTGTCAATCCATATTGCCATCGGAAGAGTTGTGATGCATGCAAGCTCTGTTGCCAAATTCCAGCGCGCTGCCTTTCGCTCTTCTTTGCGCTGCTGCATCGTGTGGCCCCGCCCTTATGCATGACGCCACCCTGCTCGGCCCCGCCTTTCCCACGCGCTCTCTCCGCAACTACACGTGCAGGCACAAACACGAAATATTGTTTATACAAGACAACGCACTAATAATAATAATAATAAAATATATATATATAATAGTTGAAAATACTGGTTTGCACTTAATTAGTTTAATTATGATTGTGACAGAGGTATAAACATAATATCTTTAATTGTGTTATTTGTTTATGTGCATATTATATTCTAGTAGTCAGTTAAATTACACTGAAGCTAAGTGACGCCACCCTGCTCGGCCCCGCCTTTCCCACGCGCTCTCTCCGCAACTACACGTGCAGGCACAAACACGAAATATTGTTTATACAAGACAACGCACTAATAATAATAATAATAAAAAAATATATATATAATAGTTGAAAATACTGGTTTGCACTTAATTAGTTTAATTATGATTGTGACAGAGGTATAAACATAATATCTTTAATTGTGTTATTTGTTTATGTGCATATTATATTCTAGTAGTCAGTTAAATTACACTGAAGCTAAACAACAGCATCTCTTAACGAAAATTTGCAGGACCATTAAGTGAGACATTTATTTGAATTGGACAGTAATGTCAATTCAATTCAGAGGCAGTATATCTCCGATTACGATTAATCTACAAATTATACTGGTGGGATTGATCCTCGTTTCATCGTGCAATGCTTCTGCAATCACAAGTCCCTATTCCTCACAAAATATGTGAGATCATGGGTTCCAAGATCTATATTGCCATCTTGTGGATGGTTGTTAAAAAACAGTTACAGTCACAGTTTTCATTTAATTTTTATTTCACTCTCTGTTTGGTGAGTAGCCTATCATTTACCACCAGTCATACAATGTTTGTACAAATAAGATATTACACGATGCAGGTTACCCTATATTGGAAACAATGTTATACCATGAAATATAAAGAAGAATTTTGTGTTCATAGTTTTCATTATAAAATCATTTTATAATACAAAACGATTTGAGACTAAATCAAAAGCAGTCTCTTTTTTCTTACAATAACATGACAATAAATGATCAAAATACCCTACACTAGGGCTAGTTGTCATACTTTTTACTCCAGTAAATATTGCTCAAATGAAGTTTATTTTTGACTATTATACTTTGGAATAAGACACAGTTCACACAGTGAGGCATGTTGTCACAATATATGAGGTGAATGTTTTGTGTATGTTTCATTGGACATTTAGCAGAAATATAAACAGTAAAATCACAAAATCATGAAACAAAAATGTAGAGGTAACAGAAATAGAAATCCATTGTTTTGGGCAATAAATTATTAATATTGAATAATTCTAAATAAGATTAAACTCATGACGTATGCTCTGGAAGAAGAGAATTTGTGAATTGTTAAATCTATACAGAAAGCTAATACAGCTGATGCATTTGTACTTATGGACATCAGAGGATGTCGATTAAAAATCTCACCTTAGATAACAGGTGCATCTACAATGAGCTCAATAACAGACTGTTATTTTAGAAAAAGAGGTGAACCTCAAAGGTCTTTGTTAGCCTCAAGATCAAATTAATACTGCAGCCCTATTATTTCTATAAATAGCCTAAACTGGGTCATGAATCTTTTCTTAGGTGGATAGATAATAATTTTCATATCACCTATTTACATAGATTCATGCGAATGTGTATTTAATATAAATGTGTATTTGATTAATATTCCCATGGCTGTTAATGTAAAACAAGGGTAAACTGCTATTTTGCATATTTAACATATGTATCTTCATGAGTCACTATAATAGTGATAAATCACTATATTTGCAGATGCACTCAACTCAGTATGTTATGTTTTTACACTGAGAACTGTATGGTGCTCTAAACTTAATATCTGTCCAGAAATTATTTTCTCAGATCAACACATACACACACACACACGCACACACATGTCTGCTTTGCTGTCCTTGTGGGGACTCTCCATAGCCGTAATGCTTTTCTACTGTACAGACCATATTTTCTATCGCCTTACACCAACCCTACACCTAAACTTACCCCTTACAGGAAACGTTTAGCATTTTTACATTCTCAAAAAACTTAATTCAGTGTGATTTTTTAGCTTGTTTACCCGTGGGGACCTCAATTTATGTCCCCACCGTGACACGAGTCCCCATGAGTCTGTGTGTATTCAGGTTTAAGTCCCCACCAGAATAGAAAAACAGGTACACACACACACACACTTGGTAATGAAACAACTGTCACTCAGAAATTGCAAGTACATTTTACAAACAATTACAATGAAACAGCAAATAACACACTGAATCAAACATGAAAGTAGGAAGACTGGGATAGTATTTTCCTGTAAAATACACTCAAATAATTTGTTTTAATGATTTATTTACAGTGAAATTCACTGCTTTGAGATGACAGATGAAGAATCTGTCATGCTAAAGTGCACTTATGGGTTTATTTTCATATAATTTAAAACGGACAACACTAGCTAATGTTTCAGCATAACTATTTCACAAGAACATGGCTGCATTTAATTAACACATTGGTGTTTTGAGACATGTATAGATCCATTTCACAGTTAAATAAACTTTTCACAGTCGCACAGCTATTTTTATTAAAGAAGGTAACTAAATACTGACTCTAGCAACACATGAAGACAGATGCTATTTTCTATACCATTACCTCACCAGTATAGATTCCTTCATGAAAATCCAATGTGCTCTGATGGCAGTGCAACTTGATATCAGTAGTGCTACAATTATTGATTGAAAATGAATTTCAGTCACATCCAGTTGGTCTCTTCAGTCACATAAACAGATTATTTTTTTAGACATTATTTATTTTGTTGAATTGGATCAGACTTCTATTTTTAAATAAGTCCCTACAGCTAGACTCTAAGAATAGTGGAGTCTGGTCCTTTTTTTGTCATTGGTCATTGCACAGTGGCCACACCAGTGAGAGACAGAACCAAACATTTGAAGGACAATAAATAATGTAGACAGATAAACAAATCAGCTGGACAGTGTAACACAAACCAACTAGTAATGTGAGCATTTAAAATTGAGAGACTGAGAAAATTGTTGTTCAGCAGCTATGCGTCTGGTAGTTTTACAGTTCCTGGCTGGATTTTTTGGAGCTCTAAGCTCAGTGTTCCTCCTGGGATCTCTTGGGTCTGATTACTGGCTTATGGCATCTGAATCTTGTGGAGATGCTGCCCTTTTCAAATTATGGAAAGTCACAAAGGTAAGGCTCGGACATATTTGCCATATTTTAAAAAGATCTGTCCATGTGTTTGATTAGACTTTAACTATATATTTAAATTATTTATCAGAGAATTCACCAATTACTTTTTCTGACAAATCAGACATACAAAGAATGAATTAATCCACCTGGGACCAGAACCATAAGCCTGCATTATATTGTAGTTGATATCTTTCACTGAAACAACAACATTTGAGAAAGAAACATTTGCCTTCTTTGAATAAAATACCATTTACACTCTTAAAAATAAAGGTTTTAAGAGAAGGTTTTAGCAGCGATGCTACAGAAGAAACATTTTGGGTTGCTCAAAGAATTGAAAAGCTCTTAAAAGAACCATTTCTTTCGTAGAGGAAAATAACATTTTAATAATCTAAAATAGAGCCACGAACAAAATTAAACACTGGGCCGAAAGCCGAATACCGAATACGGGTTTTCGATTTTTTTTCCCCATGTATTTTGCCAAGTTTTTTTTCACCATTGCATAAATTAAAAAGCCAAAATGTGCTTTTTACTGTTTTGTCTTGCTTTCCAAAAAAATAAAAAAAATTAAAAAAAATTACAAAACAACAATTTAAAAATATTTAACACTGAACATTTTAACATTCTAGCAGACACTATACCAACAAAGCACAATTTAACTTATTTACAGAACAACAGTAAAATTACAATACTAACATTTATGAATGTTAATAAGAGTTGCTTTTTCTCAACATTTATTTTGGCGGAAACGCGCAGGAAGACCTCGATGCAACAGATTTATAAATGAGTCTCATTACGAATACGTCGTATGTATCGCATTGTCACATGCCTTGTAAAAATTCATAAAAGTGTCACTGAGCAACTGACGACTGTATTAACAAGCAGATCTGCTGCGAGTCAGAATACATGCAATGCGCGCGTGTATTAGAAAACATAACTTTCTGCAGTTTATTTACTAATTGTTTAAGGCCATTTCGCGATTTCAATCATCATACAGTAACCAGCAACAATCACCCCTTCCTCTTCTCATTGAAGACATGCGATGTAGTTCTAAACAGTCTCTCGATATCGCTTGTAATGATTTTTGCGTCTTTCTCCGACAGAGAGAATGTCTTTATTATGTGCTGCATAATAGAGTGCGCCCCTCTCACTTTACGCTGGGTGCTATTTGATCGCGTCATATCATTGTTCGGTACAATTTATTCGGTCTTTTCGCTTATTCGGTTCGGTTGCCGAACATTCCTAAACATAAATTCACTTCTCGCGCACTTTAATGCCCTTTGACTGTAACGTGTACGTTTTTCTGGGATCATGGCGGAATTTTATGTGAAGTCCACTTCGCAGAGCACTTACGGTCGAATAAGACCACGCTTGAATGCTGCTGCCTGAACAAGAGACCTCCTTACTGAAGTGAAAGTGCATGTTGACTGGCACGATCTCGCGAACGCGCCGGCGGATCTCCACCAAATTCGGGGGATCCCTTCAGCTCCAGGAGCCCTCTCAAACGCC
>NW_015506279.1:290116-291965 GCF_001515645.1 Sinocyclocheilus grahami
CGCTTGATCGGTCGGCGCTGGACCGCGAATTTAACCACCCGTAACTCCCGAACCCCGGGGGCTATCGACGCGGGGGTGGTGTCATTCGAAAGCGGGCCTCTAGACGTACACTCGATTCGCGTTCGAGAGGGTTCCTCGATCTGAAGGGATCCCCCGAATTTGGTGCGGATTCGCCGCGCCGTTACAGAGACGTGCCGTTCAAAGTTTCAATGGTTTTCCATAGACTAAGCTTTAAAGCGTTTCATCCAGGTCGCATTTTATTTCAATTTCAAGCATTTTACCTGTGTTAAAAAAAAAAGTTCATATCAGCAGCATATTCGCCGATACCGATATATCAGCGACAGGCTCATATCGGCCAATAATATCGGCAAAACGATATATCGGTCAGGCTCTAATCTAAATAATCATTTTCAACTACAACCTTCTGTGCAATGGAAAGGTTCCATAGATGTTAAAGGTACTCCATATATGCCAATAAGAACTTTTATTTTTGTATGAATTTACATGAATTTACATTAATTTTATACCGTGGACCAGCACAGCCATGTAGTTCACAAACAAACTAAAGAAGGTTGGCTGACTAAAGAAGGTTTGCTTCTTATGCTAGTTAAACCTTGTAGGGACACCAGTATCAAAAAACCAAACATGATGGTAAATGTTCAGTAGGATTAATATATTTGGAACAATATCAATTTAGAAGGAACATTTATTTATCATCTTATTTACTCATTTGTTTATCATCTTATTCATTAGGATTTCTCTCAAGCACAACCAGACAGTAGCAATCAGGCTGAAAACTCCCTTCTGTTCTACCATGAGGGTCTTTTTTGGAGATGTTCCTACCATAGGGGTTCAAGTGGAGAGCAGGGCAGCATACTGACTTATTTGATAAGTAGGTGAACTCTTTCTTTATTAACATGCAACTTGCAACTTGAACAATAGCACTATCGCTTGTGTGATATTGCTTTAATCTGAAAAAAAAAAAAAAAACAGACAGTGCTTGTATTCTTAAATACATACTGAATCCCAGTATATATGTCATGATGGTCGCCGTGATTTTGCCAAATAAGACATGTTCCTGGATCAACATCTTTTGTTGATCCTGGATCAACATTACTGTCCAAAGATATAGACCAAACCCAATCCCTACCCCTACCCATAATTTATTCCTAAAATCAGTGGGGAATGAGAGCTGATTAACAAGGGTGTAGAAGCACCTAACTCTGATCGTAAGCCTAAAACAGATATTTCCTGAAAAGTTATCGCTCAATTCTGATTGGTTAATTGGAATGTTGTTCCAGGATCAACAAGGATGTTGATCCAGGAACATGTTTTACTTGGTGAAATCATGGTCACCATGTCACGATACTGCTGTTAGGTAGACGAAAGTACGACGAAGATTATGCCAACAAATCCTTTAAATGGTAATCCACACGAGGAAGAGTGTCTAACACACAGGGTAACATCAAAAATACCGGACAAAGGAAGACAGGACAGACTACACTTTAAATACGGGAGCAAATGAAGATAAGTAATGACACACACCTGAACTAAATGACACAATAAAAAAAACATGAGGGAAACTAGGTCACACAGAGCATATGAGGGATGAAAACAGAACAAAAGTCCAATGGGGTGTGACAATATACAGTGGGGAAAAAAAATATTTAGTCTGTATTTAGGCCTGTAATTTTCATCATAGGTATACCTCAACTATGAGAGACAAAATGAGAAAAAAAATCCAGAAAATCACATTGTAGGATTTTTAAAGAATTTTTGCAAATTATGGTGGAAAATAAGTATTTGGTCAATAACAAAATTTCATCTCAATACTTTGTTATATACCCTT
>NW_015506279.1:292076-295141 GCF_001515645.1 Sinocyclocheilus grahami
ATATATGTGTGTATATATATATATACATATATATATTCTCAGTTGTTTGGACTCCATTTCATTAGGTACCTATAAATGGTGCCTAATTTTGTACCCCCCTACTGTACAGGGCATTCAGAAAGTATTCATTTTTTTCACATTGTATGCTGTAGCCAGTGAATGGGAAAACTACTTTTAAAAGTATTGTGTTACAATATTGCATTACTCCAGAAAAAGTAACTCATTGCAGTTATTTTTTATGGAAAGTAATGTGTTACACCTTTTCCGTAACTTTTTCTCATCTGGGCTGGGATTGCTTGCTTGTTTTTAATAATAAAAAAAGCTCTATTTTTGGCAGTGTAAAGGTCCTTTCACACCAAAAGTGAATGAATAAGACTCAGGCTGAAGGAAATGTAAATTCACGTCTGTACAGAAGAGGTCGCAGCTCAAACAAACCTTCCAGCTGTGCTGCCATTCTGGATTGCATGACGTATACGACGCAGTAGAGAAGTCATTTTTGCTTATTAGCATTATTTATTACTTTCTGGCAACAGTAATTAGTTACACTACTAGTTACATTACTTTTCCTTCACGCCGCACAGTTGTTATTGCTTACCCTACCCATAAAATTCTTCTGAAATGTTACTAACAATATATTTCTGCCTCATCATTTGACCAAAATCCATACTGGATCGCAGTCATAAGTTATTACAAACGCTCAATGGTGATTGATAGTGATGTTTAGGATAAAGTGTTGTATTATTGTCATTAATTGTGCTTGAAGCTAATTGTAGCTATAATTTCTCTGTTACCCATATACAATTATATTTCATGAAGTATTTTATCAAAAGAAATCACATAAGTTCATATGAAAATGTTTTGTTTCCTAAAAAGATGTTTAATTATAATAATAGGCTAAAATTTATATCGGGATCAGAGGGATGTGGGTGGGCAAGCCATGTAATGCCAGAGTAAAGTAATGCCACAACTTACACATCTGTGTTCAGATCATCTTTTCTTCTCACAAAATCAATGTAATCGCAATGCTTCCTGCTGAATGTAAACTTGTCCATATTTCAAGCTTGCCTGCTGCACTGGTGATTCATGTGCCTGTGCGAGTCGTGAAAATTATGAAAATAAATATAGGAATTATTGGATTGTTGGACTTCAAATCAATAGGGGTTGAGGCATCAAAAGTAACTAAGTAATTAACTGTTTTTGTAATGGGCTCATCTCTGCATTGCTGTTTTCATCCTGGCCTGCAGGGGATACTTCAGCTTGATAATGTTAGATAACTTTGATAGAAAGATATGTAATAGATTACAATCAACCAAAATAATTCAGACAGCTGTTAGTATGACAGTATTTACACAACTATGAATACTTTGTCGGGCAACCCTTAGCCTTAATGACAGCCTGTAGTCTCCTGGGCATGCTGTCATCCAGGTTCATGCAAACCTCAACTTCAATGTTTTTTCCCCCAGACTCGGTCTGAATAATTTTTGGACCAAAATTTGTATCAATTTTACTGGTAGTCCACTGTATGAAGAATTTTTGGGTATGATTTGTCACAGTTTACTTTATTTTGCTATCCTCACTTACATAAATGAACTATAGTACTATACTATAGTACTGCACGTACTAGTAAAAAAATATAAAAAATTATATCTGGTCTCTGAATCATTTTTGGTTTCACTGTATATCCTTCGGTTATTTTCACACTTAATTATGCCCATTAAAATGTATTTTACAAGTTTTTGTTACTCACTGTTCACTTTTTTTGCTCTGTGGTACATCATCTTTAATTTAATAACATTAGAGCTGCTGTAATCACGCGCTTTGCTGTAATAATGCAGGGAACCACTCGTTATAAATCTCCTAACTGTGATATTTTCAGAAATAGAAGTCGCGTTTTTTCATCTGAAACGTGCTGCGATTTATATTCCAAAGCCACTCATATAATGCAAACACTCAAGAAAGCAAAACGCGCGCAACGCATGCACGTATTTGTACTGATGCAGAATAGTACAGCCTAGCTCATTTCACACAGGCTGCTAGATTCACTTTCGCCAGAAAGTCGTGTATGCCTAAGGTTGAAAATAGATGATCTTTATAGTGAATGCCCCTATGAATGGTTTTATTTTTACGATTTCGTTTTAATCCAAATAATGCGTGTGCTGAATGAGTGAACATCAAAGATCACACAACAGAAGTGCGCGCGCTCTCTTCTCTCTCTCCCTACCGTTAAGTAACTTGTGCATTGTTTTACTTACTTGTTTTTGACGTATCCGACCGAACTACAAGCTTTCCAGTGATGTCTGTGAGAAAGATATATTCACTCGACAAGCTCGCGCATCTGCGCTGCCGTGCGCTCAATCTACTCAGCGTGCTTTGCTTACCAGCTCGCGCACATCAGCTATACAGGCGTTAATACTGAATGTTTAACGTTATATGCATTGCATACATATACTTCGTAGTAGACATCCTAAACTCATTTCTGCTGTCTGTTGTTCTGTTGTTGGTGTTTCTTTGTCTGAATATGGTGCTTAACACATGCTGTGTGGTATCGGCGTTTGGTATAGGGGCATTTTAACGAGTACGAGTCCAGGAGACCAGTATCGGTATCGGTGCATCCCTAGTGTTCAGTCTTGAGCCTATTATTCCTGAGTATCCAGTTGCCAGTCCTCAAGTTAGGTTTGATTGTTATTGTATTTTTTGGACCCTTGTGTCTTTTTTTGTTTAATGGAAGCTCAGTTTTCTATGTTTATTTTGTACTTTGTTTCTCTAGTAAAGATTATTTTTACTTTTTGAAGATTCAAGTCCCTTGGCTTTTGGGATTAACTGTCTGGGAGTAGCTCAGTGAGTAATTTCTCTGAGCAAGTCACTACCATTCAACGACATGATCAAACTCTGTCTCAGATTGTCCAACTTTTGAGCCTTCAGTCCCAGACCTCTTCACCCCAAGAACCCCAACAGTCTTGTAGCGAATCAGCTCATGGGGAAATATGAATAATTAACCATAACTAGTTATAATTAACTATTCATATTTTAGATCCACTGTAGATATTTAGCTGACCACTCAGGGT
>NW_015506279.1:295196-306149 GCF_001515645.1 Sinocyclocheilus grahami
TGACTAGCTGGTGGGAGGCAGCTAGTGAGGTAGGGTGCTATGTTTTTTTGTTCGTGAACACAAAGGAAGAGTTTGAGTAACTTTGTTGAGGGGCCGTAAGCAGGGGTCAGCTGATGACCGGGCTATACTACTGATGGTTCACGGGTTTGGTCACTATGACGAAACTGAAATAAAATAAGATGAACTCCAAAAAAAAAATAAATAAAAAAAAAAACATTTTTACCTATTTTAGTTTTTTTTCTTAGAGATATGGCTAAGCAGGTTTCACTTGTGTGTGATGCTGTAATAGACTCATAAACCTAGGGTTAGGCTGTTAGCTAAACTTATATATTGTGTGTTGGAGTGGTCCAGACGCTACAGTCTCCTGATGCTCAACCTAGATCCATGGTGACACTCCCTTCTGAGCCCAGATTACCAGTCCCAGAGAGGTTTGATGGAGGCCCTGAGAGATGCACTTATTACCCAGTATACTCTGGCCTTTCAACTTCAACCCAGTAGTTTTCCCACTGTGAGCAGTTAGGTGGCCTACATCATTACCCTCCTCACCGGTAAGGCGCTCGACTAGGGCTCAGCTTTGTGGGACCAGAAGTCTCCACTTACCACAAACAGTCAACAGTTCATCATGGAGATGAAGAGAGTGTTCCAACATCCAGCCAGTGGGGGAGATGTGGATCATCGCCTGCTGAATCTCTCTCAAGGTACCCGAAGCGCAGCTGAGTTCGCCATAGAGTTTCGTGCCCTGGCTACTGAGAGTAGATGGGATCAAAGAGCCCCAAGAGCGACCTTCCACCATGCTTTGTCGTCAGAGCTCAAAGACGAGCTAGCATTCCGAGACCCTGCCCCTGATCTCGAGTCCCTCATTGATGTAGTTATCCGGGTTGACCATCGCCTCAGAGAACGCCAGCTAGACAGGCAGCGGGAGACCAGCTTACTTGAGGCTGCCAGTCATGTTAAATTACCTCCTCCTCCTCCTCCACATCTTCCCCCATTCTAACTCTTCCAGACTCAGAGCTGCCCTTCGTCCTGGAGGTGGATGCCTCAGATGTGGGGGTAGGAGCGGTCTTGTCACAGAAGAGTAAGAGTGATTACAAGCTTCACCCATGTGCATTTTTCTCTCGCCGTCTTACCTCTACACAGAGAAATTATGATATTGGGAACCGGGAGTTGTTGGCCATTAAGATGGCATTGGAGGAGGGGAGGCACTGGCTTGAGGGGGCCAAACACCCATTCCTCATCTGGACGGACCATCGAAATCTCACCTACATTTGGGATGCCAAGCAGTTAAACTCATGACAAGCCCGTTGGGCCCTCTTTTTTAACCGGTTTAATTTCATTCCCTCTTATCGCCCTGGTTCCAAAAATCTCAAGCCAGATGCACTCTTGAGGTAGTTTGAGCCACCTGAGAGGGAGTCCTGCCCAGAACCCATCCTCCCCATATCCAGGGTGATAGCCCCATCCAGTGGGATATTGAGACAGCCATCAGGAGAGCTCAACAGCAACAGCCTGGTCCAGGTAATGGCCCTGTAGGGTGTCTCTTTGTCCCTAACTATATGCGCTCTGAGGTCTTGCAGTGGGCACATGCTTCCCTCCCCTCCGGACACCCGGGAACCACTAGAACCTGCAAGCTGGTTCAGAGGAAGTTTTGGTGGCCCAAGTTACAGAGAGACGTTCAGGCCTTTGTCTCTGCCTGTCCAGTGTGTGCCCAGTACAAGGAGCCAAGGACCGACCCTCATGGTTTACTGCACCCACTGCCTATCCCGAGACGTCCATGGTCTCACATCTCCCTGGATTTCGTCACAGGCCTTAGTCTCAGGGAAACACGGTAATTCTGGTGGTGGTGGATAGATTTTCTAAGACTTGTCACCTCTTATCCATACCCAAGCTCCCCACAGCTAACCAAACTGCGAAACTTCTGATGAAACGTGTTCAGAATCCACGGCTTTCCCCAGGATATGGTTTCGGACCGGGCGCCACAGTTTACGTCCCGGTTTTGGAAGGCATTTGGTCGGCTCATTGGGTCCTCCATCAGCATGTCCTCTGGCTTCCACCCCCAGTCCAATGGCCAAACTGAGAGGGTAAATCAGGACATCGAGAACACACTGAGATGCCTGGTCACTGACAACCAATCCACTTGGAGCTCTCGATTAATTTGGGCTGAATTCGCTCATAACACTCTGTACCAAACTTCTTTAGGCATGTCCCCCTTTGAGTATCTGTATGGATCCCCCCCCTCTGTTTCCTGGACAGGAGCCAGAGGTTGACGTCCCAGCTGCCACACAGCTCATCCGTCGTTTTTTGACTTTCCTGGAGGAGGGTGCATGCTGCCTTAGGGAGGGCGGCCCGACTCCAACGGAGGCAGGCTAACCAAAGCAGGAGGGCAGGATCCTCATTTCGTCCAGGACAAAGAGTGTGGCTCTCTACCCGAGATCTTCCCCTGCGGGTGGAATCCCGTAAGCTGGCTCCAAGATACATTGGTCCCTTCAAGATCCTCAGAAACATTAACCCGGTTTCCTTTAGTCTTCTCCTGCCCAGGTCTATGAAAATCCATCGTACTTTCCATGATTCTCGATTAAAACCAGTTGTTTGTTCTACTTTGTCTCCAGTCAGTAAATTTGCCCCAGCTCCCCGCATGATTGATGGTCAGCCAGCGTACACAGTCCGCAGGCTGCTGGATTACCGCCGGGTACGTGGAAGAGTTCAGTACCTGGTAGACTGGGAGGGTTATGGCCCGGAGGAGCGGACCTGGGTTCTGGCTCGGGATATTTTGGATAAGGCTTTCATCTCAGAGTTTCACCAAGCCCGAGGAGACCATCAGGGGAACGTCAGGAGCCGTTCCTAGGGGAGGGGATCCTGTAATGGGCTTATCTCTGCATTGCTGTTTTCATCCTGGCCTGCAGGGGTCACTATCATTGAGCCCTTTATGTCATGTTCCCTCCAGTACTGCAGTACTGCAGATACTACTTGTATTATGAACTCTAGTCTCTCTGCTCCTCCAGATGGCGCCATCACCCCATAACATGTTCAGTATCCTGCTCATCAGCTTTGATTCCCCACACCTGTGTTTGACCCTTTAAAAGTCTGTTTGTTCCCTGCTATTGTGTTCAGTCTTGAGCCTATTCTTCCTGAGTATCCAGTTGCCAGTCCTCAAGTTAGCTTTGATTGTTCTTGTATTATTTGGACCCTTGTGTCTTTTTTTTGTTTGATGGAAGCTCAGTTTTCTATGTTTATTTTGTACTTTTTCAAGATTCAAGGCTCTTTTTGCTCTTCTGTTTTGGATTTAACTGTCTGGGAGTAGCTCAGTGAGTAATTTCACACTCTTAGAGCACCAGAGACCAAGGTTCAATCCCTGCTTAAAGCAGCCTTGTTACAGTTTTATGGATTGTAACTGTAATATTATTACTGAAATCTCATTAGTAATTAGTTTCACTACTAGTTACTGCACATAGTAATATTATTACTGTAACTAGTTACTGCCCAACACTGCTTATTAGTATGGTTGAACTGGATCATCGAAGGTCCACAACTAAAAAAAATAATTCAGATATTTTTCTAGTAAATTAAAAAGTAATGCGTTTATTTACCAGTTACTTGAAAAAAATATGATTACGTAACTTGCATTACTTGTAATGTGTTACCCTCAGCACTGGTTGTAGCCTTATGCTAAAATGCTTTATTTTTTTCACAACAATCTACACTCTGTACCCCTTCATGATAGTGCAAAATCCAGATTTGTGACACTTGGGAGATTGATTAAAAAGTAAAAATGGAAATAATTACACTTAACTCAGTACTCAGTTGAAGCAATTACAGCCTCGGGTATTTTTGGACTGGATATGATGCAAAAAGCTTTGCACATCTGGATTTGGGGGTTTCCTGACATTTTTCTCTGCAGATCCTCTCAAGCTCTGTCATGTTTGTTGGGGACTATCATTGGACAGCCATTTTCACGTTTCTCCAGAGATGTTTGATAGGGTTCAAATAAGGCTATGGCTGGGCCACTCAAGGGCATTTACCGAGTAGTCCTTAAGTTGCTCTTGTGTTGTCTTAGCTGTGAGCTTTTTGTAACCCACTCCCGTGGTATAAATTTCGGGTTGACTCTACAATTGGACCAGTGAACTCAAAAGACTAGGTTTGTCCAAAGAGAGAGATGGTGCAACAAGACTGAACAAATTCAGACAATCAATGTTAGAGGTAAGAGCAAGATTTAACTGTATTGAACACAAAAGAAAATAATTGCTTTCATATAAATGCAGTGACACAGAAATGTTCACGCCATGTATTACTAACTTGTACTTTTTCTTTCTTTCCAGGGATTTGATAGTTGGTTCACTTTGTTGGAAAGGTGGGTTAATTTTCAGTTCAGAATTCAATTAATGCAAATGTCATTAGTTTGTGCATTGTAAGCTCCACCTGTTGGCCCAAGGAAGGATGTCCAACAGCCTGGTTGAAGGTATTCTGCATGTACGTCTTTTCTGGCGCTTCTGTAACAATCACCTTTATTTATTAAAATTTGGTTTCTAATTTTAATTCTGACTCCGTGTATAATTTAATCTGACTCCAACTTTAAATGACTCTTCGAATTTACAGTATTTCTGCTTTAATAGCTGATTCTAAGATTAGTTGTATTTTAATTTAGATATCTGATTTTTCTGGGTATCCCACACTTTAAATGATTTGTTCATCAAGGACCCAATGCCGCTCAGAGATATGCGCCCCGGGTTTGCGGTAAACTCACGGACGCAAACTAGCCAGTCTGATATTAGTCAGAGGGTGTAATAAGTTAACTAATACCTTTTTGTCGGTTGCCTACTGCTCACTCATACAAAAAGTGTACTTGATTTAGCCACTTCCATACATCTTGCTAAGTCAGTGATAGACAGAAATCAAAAGGTCTTCAGATGAAGTGCCTACTGCTCCTTTCATTCATGAGCCTTCAGTTTGTAATATCCTGGACACAGATTTATGGTAGCATTAGCATTCTATGATTTACTGGTCATAATTAATTCAGGAGAATCCAGATTAAATCAAAATGTAACATTTATTTTGCCAGGCAGGATTAAACATCAATTAAAAGGATTAAACTTAATACATCACACAACTTGATCAGCAGAAAATACAACACAATTTAAAGCATAGTAAAAACAATTTCAAAGTGTCAGCATACCTGGCAAATATAGAGAGACACACAGCAATTGTGCATTGCATTCATATTCTGCTGTTCTGTGGCCACGGATTTGCGGGTCTGGTCTTTTTCTTGCAGGACCCTGTACGTTATAGTATAAAATTAGTTTTAATCGTTTAATCACCACCACAGCTTTTTGTCTCCAGTGGCAACCCGCATGATTTGTGTCGATTGCAAGTGACGTCGCAGGTTTTGGTTGTTAAAATAAAGGTGCGCTCGTTCAAAACAGTTGCGTTCGATCCTTCGCTGGCTGTGTGTTTGTGTCGCAAGTTCAGTGACGCAGTGACTATTCTCTCCGGTCAATCCATGATCAGCAGGGTTTACACGTCACGTTTTGGTAACGGTACGGTTTACTTGGAACCCCAACCGAGGTGGTACTAAAAAAAAAGTACGAGGTACCAGGTACTGTACCCAGTGGAAAACCCCCAAAAAGTGAACCGTACCGACCCGTACCGTGCCGTACCATGCAGTGGAAAAGCACCACAAGTGATGTCAATTGCGGAAGCGCAAGTGTCTGAGAGTGCAAGTCTGAGAGTGCAAGTCTGAGAGTGCAAGTGCAAGTCTGCAGCCAGACCCTTCTCCAAAAATTTCCCACAGCACGATGCTACCACCACCATGCTTCACTGTTGGGATAATATTGCGCGTACAGTGGTGCCTGGTTTCCTTCAGACAAGACTCCTGGAAATGAGGATTATCAGACCAGAGAATCTTGTTGTCACAGCAAGAGTTTTTTTTAACCAAGCAGACATTCATGTGTCTTCACTGAGAAGAGGCTTTGAGCCATTCTGTCATAAGGCTAATTCACACCACACCGACAGACACTGATCAATGCCAACAGTCACCAGATTACAGTATGGCACTTCTCAGACATTCTAATACATGACAAACACAGATTCAACATGTTCAATCAGCAAAACCAAGTAACGACCAACAGCAAAAGGGTAACACATTGATTCGCCAAACCCTGATAAACATGTCTGTTGCCGTTGGTTGTATCTGTCACTGTGGTGTGCCCTGGCCTATATATAAAGTTAAGATTGGTGGAGTGTTTCAGTGATGGCTGTTCTTCTGCATGTTTCTCCCATCTCTACACAGATCTTTGGAGCTCAACCACAGTGACCATCAGGTTCTTGGTCAACTCTCTTATCAAGGCCGGTCGGGTGGCCAGCTCTAGAAAAGTCTAAGTCTGATTATTCCAAAGTTCTTCTAATTCTTTCATATGTGGAAAAATGACTTTTCACTAGGCTGCAAAAAAAAAAAAAAGATATGACAAACAAGGGTTCTGAATACTTTCTGAATGCTCTGTGATTTTAAATCTGGACACACCTGCTCTTCTCTTTCTCTTTTCTAACGATGCTTATTTTTAAATGAACTTGATTTGCATCTTTTCTGCAGAGGAACCACAGCACCTGAGTGCTTCCTCTTTCTTGTAAACATACTCCTTCATTTTTCACCAGTCAATCAACCTTCCCAGAAGGTCTGCGTGCCAGCCTACTTGTCTCATGCTCCGGTTTCTGGACTTCCTAATAGTGTTCTAACCTCAGACTCTGCCACAGGTGAGATCTCAAGGAGCAGTTTGCTCATATGTTCCCAATATGATGGAATTCTTTCTCATTTACTGTCACAATAACATAACATGATTTGATTTCCATTGTTAGTGCAAAGGGCCTTTTGGTGTGTTATATTTGTGCTGGGTGTCATCTTGGTTATTACTGGTGGGTTCATCACAATTTGTGCAACCCCAGGGACCAGCTATCGCCTTTATGAGACTGGAGGGGCTCTCTTTATAACCGGGGGTGAGAAAATAGTTGCCAAAACATCCAATTGCCAGTGATTCTATAGTGATTTTGCTGAAACATTCTCTCTTTTTCTCTTCTTTCCCATGCAGGTATCTTAATCATGTCTGTAGTGATGCTGTTTGCTGTGTGGGTGCAGGTCTCAGACTCTTTAGAGCGGTACGGCCTCCAGCGCAGGCGCTTAGTGTGCCCCAGTCTGCAGCTCAGTGTGCACTATGGTCCGTCTTTTATGCTGGCTCCCACTGCTGCCTTCCTCTGCCTGCTCACTGGCCTGCTTCTCCTGCTTATCCCATCAGTCAGCAAAGCATCAGCCAGAGACACAGAGAATCAGCCATTCTCACTGCGAGAGGAATGTGTGTAGAGTTATGTATATATGACAATGATACTTTCCCAATATTTAAAGTATTTTTTTCTGTTATCATTCACTCCCCCTTTTCTGAATGTGTATAGTTTTCTGCCCTCCATATACCACAAAAGGAGATTTAGGAGGATATTTTACATGAGAATATAATTGAAAGTAATCAAATTTTGAACACATTTTCATTAAAGCAATAATTAAATGTATCTGGGGGACACAAGGGGGTGCTACAGGGTTTACAGAAAAGATTTTATAAATATCAATGATAATTTCATCAGATATGTTAAATTTATCTTTATTATCACGATTTCAAATAGCTTTTAAAGGTGGGAATTTTTAACTTTTTTATTCTACTGACAGCCACAGCTCTGAAAAGCTCCTAGTTACCATTCACTTTCACTGTATGAAAAAGAGCAACCCCAACATTTTGCTAAACTTCTACTTGTGTGGAGAAGAAAAAAAAATTATAACTGAATTTTATTTTTATTACCAGATGAACTATTTCTTTAAGACTGTTAAAAGTTCATAATCAGATACATGTGAATATTCTGATTAAGCACTAAAATTGCAGAAACTATAGAAACAGAAAAAGGGGAGAAACAGCCTAAATACACACATATACAGTATCTATTTTGAAAATATTTGCATGTAATTACATTACGTATATATTTATATCCATATAATTCAGATTATATATTCATATATTTAATATATAAACATAACATATTTTTCTTAAATATATACATGCATGGGTGTGTATAAATATACACAGTACACATATACTGTAAACAAAAACTTTTATTTTGAATGCGATTAATCGTGATTAATCGGTTGACAGCACTAATTATAATATAATTATTATGGAAATATATATATAAAATATACATAACGTGATATATCCTCCTGACTACCAGCTATGGAGTTTTGTCCTCTATAGTGGACATTCTTTTTTAAAGATTTCTCTGAGACCTTACATGTCACAGTTTTAAGTCTGGATGTCCTGTAAAGAGCCATTCAGGGCTTTAGATATCAAATGTTTGGAAGTTTCACCAAGACCAATCCCTCTGCTTGGTCTTTAAATATGGCTGACAATTTAGTGATCAAATGTAACACCCTTATGGAAATATGATAATATTTTTGTAATGATCATTTAAATCTGACAAATTTTCCAATTGTTTGTCATAAATCAACATCTCAGGAAAATATTATGGGCTTTCAAATCAAAATAAAATATGACTTTCTGTTATGAAACAGGATATAAATTTCATACATGTCCACTGTAGAGGACACCAAGCATGTTTATTAGGCATTTTAGGAGACACAACAAATGAATAAATATATCCCTATGAAATATTATTTATTATTATGAACATCATACTCGCCAATTATTACTCCCACTATTACACTTATTTTTTCATTATACGTTGTCCCAAAAACACATTAACATGCAAATTAGATACAATTTATAGATACATTGTATATAAGTGGAAAAACTGTTCATGGACATTTTGCATAAAGAAAAGTGGTATATCAAATCCTTCTGTTAAATCTTTCATAACATAGTTGAGAATCATCTTTATATAAAGTTTGGTATAAAAAATAAAATGTATTTGTGATTAAAACAAAAATCCAACTGTTTTTGCATTTTCATGTCTATTCATGTCTTTTTATTTGATTAAAAACAGGACTTTTTAAAGTCCTGGTGTCCTCTACAGAGGACATAGCATAACATATGTCACATCTATGTATGTATGTATGTATGTATGTATGTATGTATTATATTGTTTAGAGAACAATACATTTGGGTTTACTTAGATTTGAATTTGTGCAAAAGGAAAATATACTTACATTTGAGGGTGCATTTAAATTGGTTAGAGCAGGGGTGCCCAACCCTGCTCCTGGCGATCGACTGTCCTGCAAAGTTTAGCTCCAACTCTAATCAAAGACACCTGCCTTTAATTTTTAAGTGATCCTGAAGACCCTAATTAGTTGCTTCAGGTGTCTTTGATTAGGGTTGGAGCTGAACTTTGCAGGACAGTCGATCGCCAGGAGCAGGGTTGGGCACCCCTGGGTTAGAGCATAAATATGGCCTCTGTCTTATAGAAAGTAACCACTAGAGAAAGTAACCACTAGAGAGCAGTGTTGCTTCAGATCTTGAAAGCTGTCACAATTATGGAAGAAGCGCTCACCCTAGGGAACTGTGGGACTTATCCAAAAGCTGATCCCAGATAGCTGAAACAACAGTGCTGAGATTGAAAAATAAATCACTGCTTTATGAATAAGACAGGGGAGCTCAGATAATAACTGTACATTTGAAATAAACATGAATCAAATTGGCACATTTTGATCAAACCTCATGTGTTCTCCATTTTCCTCTACAGTCATTCTTGCATGAAAGAATTACAATACATTCGTTGGGTCTATTGTCACACCTTTATAATTGGAAAAGGCAAACAGACCCCTGAGATGTTCCGAGAGATGGTGGAGTTTGACTTAGATGAAGTGAAGCGCCTCATCAGCGCAGATCTGTCTTTAATGTTTGACGCAACGCGCCGCACTGTTAATCTGAGTCGCGAGTTTGGCGCGTATAATTACACCTGGACCTGTCACATCCGCTTCCGCCGCCGCAACCAATTTAAACATCTCTGTCAGTCCCGACCCTCGTCAAACCACCGCAATGAATTGATGTTTTAAGGTAGGTTTTAATGAATAAGGGGGAGTCGGATTCGGTCATATCACCTCAGATTAAATTTTTTTCTTTCTTCCACGGCGTCTGTTGGCAGATTCATTACCGGTGCTTGCCCACAACCCCCAGCACGATATTTTCCCAAAACGGCTCGACTGTCACCCGCACGGCTCGCGCAGTTGTTCGTCCCCCTCATCACCATCTTTGTCCCAGAGAGATAGAACTGTCCAAAACAATTACCTCAGGAGCTTTAATGACAAGCGGTGAATCATTTTAATCTCTTAGCACTTTATCTTGGAGGTACCTACGGTTAAAAGCGGCGACTAGATGCAAATACTTGACACTAAACTCGCTCGCACAAATAAATAAATAAAACATGCCAAAGTTTACTGCAAAGCAAGCAAAAAGGCCTCGTAAAGTTGGTGTCCCTCTCATTTTTGTGAATGCGGACATGAATGAAAAATGTTTAATGTTAAGTTTTAAGTTAACATGAAAAATTTGGTAACACTTTAAGGTGTCCTTGTTACACATGTTACATGTACTTACTATTATAATAACAATATGCATAATTACATGCAATAAGCCAAACCCTAATCCTAACCATATAGTAAGTACATGTAGTTAATATTACTCAGTATTTAAATGTATGATTACACTGTAACAAGGACACCTTAAAATAAAGTGTAACCAAAAATTTAAATCAGTTAGGCTACCTTTTTAAAAGAAAATCCAGTATTTATTATTGTCCAATTAAAATAGGCTATATAAAAATTATAAATTTTTGCAACAACGATAATTATGTGTGGCACTTAACACTTGTGGCAATTAACATATTTATGTAGCCTATTAATTCTAAGTATTTGTAAAAAATACTTTTCATTTATAAAAAAAAAAAAAAAAAAAAAAAAAATATTAAAGAGGGAACACCCAC